>NC_081420.1:47337563-47547135 GCF_949786415.1 Peromyscus eremicus
ATAGTTCTACTTTTGTGAAACTCAAGGGCCTGATCAAAGGCTAGAAACAGATTATAACGTTAGCAAACTGAACAGATTAAAACAACTGAATTATCTAAAAATATTAAATATGACAACGGAACTGTCTCAAACTATTACCTATGATATAAGCTGTGGTGTTAGCACTGACGTTTGTTAAGTGTGCGCTAGGTTCCTAGCTCTGTACTAAGCTGTTCTATGAAGTCACTCACTGGATCCTCTTAATCGTAGACACAGAGACCCACTTTCTAGCTAGTGAAGCCCATCGCTACCCCTGGAAGGGTTCTTAGATAAAAACAAATACAAGCAGAAACAAGCAATTTTCTTCTTTTAAACAGAAATTAAGCTATATACTAAAAGCAAATTTAAAATAGATGAGTCGATGTTTTATTCAGCAATTACTAAATAGTACCATATCAAGCACAAAAAAACTAACTAGAAATGTTCTTTGCAACTCTAACTGAACCAAACTTGAAATTGTTTAAACTAAAATTGGCTAGAAACAATTAATTTTTTATACTATGTGGTATTAATTATAAAAATCGTAATTTGTTATGATTTTAAGGCAGTCTACTGACCGTTAACAGGTAAAAGAAAGTGAAAACAGTAATTTACAATGGGAAAAAAAGAAATAACAAAGGCAATTACAGCATTATATCTTCTCTGTCAGATATAACTATTAGAGTCTTTTGCCTAGGATATATATTAGCAGAGTTAACAAATCAAAATTACCCAGATTCTTATTTTGTCATCCTTGTAAACTGATAGTGAGTTTACCAGGGAAAATTCAAATTACTGAAATAGCTAATAATGTTTTTTTAACTGCTGTTCCAAATTAATTAGAACTTAATTAGAACTTCTACCAAAGAAAGATGTATAACAAGATACATGAGTTTTCAAAATGTAAATCTACTGAAAAATGTTAATAAGTGAAAGAAAACTTAAAAAAGTCAAGAAAATTAATTTATGCCAGGTGGTGGCGGCACGTGCCTTTAATGTCAGCACTTGGAAGGTAGAGGCAGGGAGATCTCTGTGAGTTCAAGCCCATCCTGGTCTAAAGAGTGAGTTCTAGGGCAGTTACACAGAAAAACTCTGTCCAACTAAAAACAAACAAACAAAAAAAAAACCCCTAGTTTTAAATGACTTATAATCTCTCCAAGCCTGTTCCCTTACCTTGTTTTAACAGAGCATCGGGCTTCAGTGCAGTGTCACTAGTAATTTCATGGACATCTTTTCTTGGAACTGAAGTACTGCATTATTCAATTATAAAGATGAGAAAATGAGAGATTAAGACCACAGTCATCAAATCATAGACAAATACCAAAAAAATGAGAACATTAATATGAGTAATAAAAACAACTATACATAGGGCTATAAGTCCCAAATCATACACTGTCTATGTTAGAATCCTGCCTTAAGATTTGTTTCATTTATACCTGGGTTCAAATTCCAGAACCAGAAAGGAGGGAAATGGTATCAAACAGTCCTCTGCCTAGAAACAAATGCTGAACCTCTACAGCAATGTAATAATGAAAACAAGCATTTGGATGATAGAACACATAAATCGAATGAGGAAGAAATCAGGAAGAAATCAACAGTAAAACCTGCCATTATCTTAGGATAATAGTGAAATTAGTTTAAGGTAGGATGAAAATATGCCTGTTAGTAAGATAAATTTCTCTAGTTTTTCTTTGTTCTGGGGGTGTTCTCAACAATGTTTCAAGAATTATTTTAGGATTACAAATTAACTTCTAAAATGAAATTAGGCTTCTTATGGAATGCCTCAAGCCTAAGGAGAGTTATGCAAAAGACTGGGACAGGTTAAATAATAAATACCATTTATTATTCTCTAATTTAAGTAAACTAAAATCTGGCTTCTATATATTTGGTTTGTATTAATCATCCCCCACCACCACCACCACCAAAAACAATTAAAAAAAAAAAACAACCCAAATTGTGAAAACAGAATTTTCAATGCTCCTTCTCTTTAAAAACCTTGTTTGGTGGCTAGAAAGATGGTTCAGGGGTCAGAGTGCCATCTGTTCTTCAAAAAGACCAGAATTTGATCCCTAGCACCCGTAAGGAAGCTCACTACCGTCTGCAACTCCAGGTCCAGGGGATCTGACACCCTCTTTTGGTCTCCAAGGACAACAGAAACACAAAAGTGTACACAGACATACATGCAGGCAAAACATTCATGCACATAAAATTAAATTTAAAAAAATTAAATCTTTTATTTTAAAAATTTCAGGCATACAAAAGTGGGTAACAATTGTGCAAATAAGTCTCATACACACCTCAGTCACATCACAGCAGTAGAAACTCAGTCACTGTTTCATTTACAGCTCTACATAACTCCCTCCCACCTCCACACATTATATACTTCATTTTTCATTATGAATCTTTAAAACACTTTAATGAAAGTATATTATTAAATATCTAAACACGATTACCTTTTCTAGTTTTAGCCAGATGTAACTGGCAAATGAAACTGTACATATTTAAAGCATACAATGTGATAATTTAACACACACATACTATAAGAAATGACTGCCACAATTCAATTAATTAACACATCTATTACCTTACACAGTTACCTTTTGAGGGAATGGAGCGGGGAGTGAGAAATATCAAGTACATAAGATGTGTCAAGAACTACAACTGCCACATTATATGGAAGACTCTGAAGCATGAAACTGAACTCTTATGCCCTATAACTACCATCTCCCCATCCCTCTACTCCCCCAAATGTAATTTATTTCTTAATATGAAACAAGTACTCAAATTTGGTGCTGAAATGTATTTGATTATCTCAATTTTGTTAAAGTTGTTTTCATAGATTATTTTCAAATTTACTTTTCAGAACTTGAAAACCTAAACACTAAACCTCAAAAAGTGGTGACCTAAAGGTACTGACACCTAGTAAGACTCAGGAGAAAATTATTTGGCTTCAGCTGTGCATGGTAGCATGAACTTGTAGTCCTAGTTATTAGGAGGCTGAAAAGGTATGATACTGAGCCCAGGAGAGTGAGAAAAGGCTGAGGAAGAGGAGGAAGGGAAAGAGAAAAGGAAACACACAGTTTCTATATCTATTTAATTCTTCTAAGTAAAACTGAAAATTCAGAACTCTTTTCTAAAAAAACTTCTTCAAAAAAGACTGCTTTCTTGCCATGTGGAATGCATTTTTAAAAAATACATTAAAATCCTGTGATTATGGTAGAAGCCATACATTAGCCAATTGATTAGCGGTTCTCAACCTTCCTAATGCTGCAACCTTTAATATTAGTTCCCCAACCATAAAATCATTTTCATTGCTACTTCATAACTGTAATTTTACTACTGTTATGAATCATAATGCACATAACCGTACTTTCTGATGGTCTTAGGCAACCCCAGTGAAAGGGTCATTCGACCCACAAAGGGGTCATGACCCACAGATTGAGAGCCACTGTAATAGATCTTAGTTAGAAATAAAGAGTAAATAATCAAGAGCAAACCCTAAGACCCCTGACATGGCCCAGCAGGTAAAGATACGTGGTGTCAAGCCTAAGAGCCTGAATTGAGTCCCCATAACCCATATGGTAGAAGGAAAAACAACTCCGACAAGATGTCTTCTGACCTCTACATGTACACTATGACACTAACACCCACCCCCCAACCACAAGTAAATAAACAACACTGAAGAAATACAGCATATTAGGAGCTCATTAGATTCATTAAACATCAAATCTGCCTAAAAGAACCATCAAGTTATACATGATTAAGATACTGCTATGTCTATGGTAGCAGACCCAATGAGTAAAGAAAGACACCCTAAGACTTCCAGAGAGTGTGAAAGCCATTCTCTTTGAAATATAAAGGCATAAGGTCAAAAGGAATAACTAAACTCATCATTTAACACCCTAATTTAGAAACCCTGGCTTATATGGGATAGATTCTAAAAATCACACGAACAATACTTACAATTTGCCATCTTTGAAAGAGCGAACAAGAATATTGTCTTTTTTCACAGCAATCTCATCACTACAGTCAGGACAAACCACCTTTAAAAGAAAGTATAGAACTATCATAAGTCAAAGTATATTTAGTTATTTACACGCCTGCTATCTAAATGTTTCTGAAGGTGTAGGGCAGCACTATGGGGCTGAAGAAAGGACAAGGGCCAGTGTACCCAGAGTCTCATATACCAAATGCTAAGCCTTCAATAAAAACTAAAAGCTTGTAGAATGATCTAACACAAAAGTATGTTGTAAAAGATTTGCTTTACAGCTGGGCATAGGGACACACGCCTTTAATCCTAGCACCAGGAAGCAGAGGCAGGCAGGCCTCTGTTCCATGAGTTCAATCCTGAGAACCTAGGTGGTGTTAGGAGAGAACTAACCAACAAGCTGTCTTCTGACCTCCACATGCACACTATACGTAAGGCCATGGCATATGCCCCATGAATAAGTGCAATTTCAAAATTAAAATAAATAAATAATGAATTATTGGGCCAATGAGATGGCTCAGTGAGTAGATTCCTGCTGTCAAGACTGACAATCTGGGTTAGATTACTAAGGACTAGCACTGTAGGAGAGAACTAATTTCCACAGATTGTCCTCTGACCTCCACAGGCATGTGCTAGCACTCACACACACCAAAATAAATAAATAAAAATGTAAAAAAAAAAAGTCTTGCTATGAAGAAAATGGCCCACATAAGTGTAAGAGCTGAAAGCTACAGCTACTGTAGTTACCTAGGCAAATAATGACTTGCATGTCAAGTAATGGCAACAGAAAATTAAAGGGATGAAAAACACCAGACAGACAAGAGGAAAAACTTGGTTTTGTCTTTTTCAAATGGCATGTAAAAGGAAAGCTACTGAAGGAGAAAATAAAGAGTCTGGGTCTCAAGCTTCAAGATGACTAACTGGCAAGTATACAAGTCTTGTACTCAGTCAAGCTAATAAAATTTAGGGATCAAAATCTTATTAAGCCAAATGTTATGTAATCAAAACACTTCAGGAGGCAGAGGCAGGAATATCAGGAGTTCAAGGCTGCCCTCAACTACTCATCAAGTTTTAGGCCAGCCTGTCTCAAAATAAAACATCAAAAAAACAAACAAAAAGTATTCTGAAACTTGCAACCCATGAGCTCCCTATGAGCTACAGATTTTGTAAATGCACATACAGCTGTTCATCACGGTATTCCCTAGTACCAACTGAAGCTATAAAGAGAACAGTCACATTTTTATAAACTTGAATCACAACACTATAATTAGTTAGGAGAACTTAATGAAGACTGAAAAGGAAGACCATGAAACCGCCAAACTTGAGATTTCCTTACTTTAAAAAGGGAATATATACCACTTATTTCCTAGTTTCAATTAAGACTAAATGAGGCTACTTACCTGGTTTGAAACAAGGGTCCAAAAAAGGGTTTATAAAAACCCTTTTTTTTTATACTTTCACTGGGCACTGTGGCTCAGCTTAGTGATACCAGCGCATGGAAAGCTAAGGCAGGAAGTTCTTTAGTTCAAAATTTGTCTAATTACATAGAAAAATATTATCTCAAGAAGTAACAAAAGACATGCTGGAGAGATGTCTCAGTTAAGAATACTTCATACTCTTCTAGCAGACCCAAGTTTCATTCCTAGTACCCATGTCAGGTGGCTCACAACCACTTGTATCCAGTGTCTTCTAACCTCATAGGCACCCTCATACACATGGTATACACACACTCACACAGAAACACAGATACATAAAATTATTTAAATTTAACTTTAAAAAAACTTTCAAAAAGTCTTGGGCTGGGAGATGAGTCAGATAGTAAAGTATTTGTCATGCAAGCAATAGGACATGAATTAGAATCCCTAGCAATTACAGAAAGCCAGGAATGGCTAGGTGGTAGTGGCATATGCTTTTAATTCCAGTACTTGGGAGGCAGAGACAGGCAGATCTCTGTGAGATAGAGGCCAGTCTGGTCTACAGAGAGTTCCAGGACAGCCAAGGCTACACAGAGAGACCCTATCTCGAAAACTAAAAGTAAAATAAAGCCAGGAGTGGCAGCCTGACCCTAGAAGCCCAGTAGGGGCAGGGGTAGGGGAGTCCTTATTTGGCTAATCAAAGTCACAGAGTTTGTGTGCACATGTGGCTAAGTTTTTTTTTACAGAAGTACATTTTATTTGCACATGTAAACAGTATCTTTATCAAAATGTCCCTCCCCCACTTCTAGCATTCCTCTTTAAAACTTTTTTTTTTTTTTTTTTTTTTTTTTTAAACAGTCTTGGGGTAAGGGGAGGACTGCAGGAGTGTGTAGATCAGAGGACAAATTGCAGGAGTCAGTTCTCTGCTTCTACTCATAAGTTTCAGGTCTTGAACTCAGGTCATCGGGACTGGTGGTAAGCTAAACCTTTACCAGCTGAGCTATAACTGACCCGGCAATAAGAACATGAGTGTCAATTCACAAAAAGTCTGTCCTTCTTTTGCATTTTAGACTTCATAGTGGACTTAGAAGTTCCAAAAGTTTACATCATGATTTTTCTACCCAAAATACCCGGTTTCTTCATTATAAAAACCACCTCTCTTAGACATCACCAAGACTTGTTTATACTGAAAAAATTTGGGAAATAATCTTTATTGATTTAATGATGCTAGACACTCTCTCCTATTTTGTACCTAAAAACCCCACTGGTAGAAAAGCCAATGTTTCCCTGATAAACTCAGCTAGTTAAAAAACTAAACTGTTCCTAGCCAGGCATGGGTGGTACACATCTGTAACCCTGGCTCTTGGGAGGTGAAGGTGGGAGGATCAGAAATTTAAAATCAACCTAATTACACAGATAACTGGAGGCCAAACTGCACTACATGAAACCTTGTCTTTAAAAGGGAGGGGGAAGTGAATGGCTCAACAGTAACATGGTTTAGTGGTTAAGAGCACGTGTTGCTCCTGCACAGGACCCAGGTTCAGTTTCCAGCACCCACTTGGCAGCTCACAGTTGTTTATAATTTCGACTTCAAGGGATCCAGCAACCTTTTCTGGCCTCCACAGTACATATACACACATAAAAGCAAATATTCATACACATAAAATAAAATTGTATATATTTTATGTACATAAGTGCTCTATCTGAATACAGAGCCGGCATGCTAGAAGAGGGCATCAGATCCCACTACAGATAGTTGTGAACTAACTACTCTGTGGGTGCTGGGAATTAAACTTAGTACCTCTGGAAGAGGAGCCAGTGCTCTTAAATGCAGAACCATCTCCCAGGCGTCCCCAAAATACGTATTTTAAAAAAACAAGAATTTAGCCAGGCAGTGGTGGTGCATGCCTTTAATCCCAACACTTGGGAGGCAGAGGCAGAGGCAGGCGGATCTCTGTGAATTCGAGGCCAGCCTGGTCTACAGAGTGAGTTCCAGGACAGTCAAGGCTACACAGAGAAACCCTGTCTCGAAAAGCCCAAAAAAATAAAATAAAATAAATTAGTCTTTCATACTCAAATACTTACCAGTGCAGGAAACCACAGTGCTTTCTTTTTATCCAAACTAACATAATCTACACAAACAACTTTGCCTAGTAGCTCATCAGTCTGTTTCCTATCATCCTCATCGTCGTCACTGGATGAGGAGGAAGATTCCTCCTCTGGTCTAGAAAGAAAGGAAAAAAAAAAAAAGACATTCTCATTTACCTTCAGGAAGATAAATAAACCAATAGTTAGCAGGCTATTTCAGAACTTACCCACTTTCCCCAAAAGCTGAAAATTAACTCTTTTCCATTTTAAATCATTCTTTAAATCTCCAAACAGTAACAGCAAGCTTATCTTCAAACAAAAGTACATCATACCCCCACAAACTTTTGAATTTACTATTTTGAAAAATAAGGGAGAAGGAAGGCATAGGCATAGCAGTGCACACCTGTAATTCCAACCGTCAGGAGGACTAGGCATGGGGATCTGAAGTTTGAGGCTAGCCTGAGTTACATAGCAAGACACGTCACAAAAGATAAAACAAAGATTAAGGAGAAAAACCAGAATAGCACAACCAGTCCCCAAATCTTCAAAAAGCTGAAGGCCCATACTACATATCCCAGTACTATACTACAAGATAGGAGATCCTGGGGTCAAATTGTAAACACTCAAGGAGATAGTCTTCTGGCATTCCTAATACTGAGAAAACTTGAAAAGGGAGAAGGCAAGGGTTGGAGAGATGGCTGCTCAGGGGTTAAGAACACTGGCTATTCTTCGAGAGGAACAGGTTAGATTCTCAACACTCATGTGGTGGCTCACAAACCTCTCTAACTCTAGTTCCATGGGAATCGATGCCCACTTCTGGCCTCTGTGGGCAATGCATATATATGGTGGTGCACAGACATACATGCAGGCAAAACACCTATACACAGAAAATCAAATCTAAAACAAAAAGGCAGATTTTCTTTTTAACTGGAAGTTACTTTGAGGGGGCAAGGAGACAATCTAGTTAAGAAACCACCACAGCAATCCTTAACAGCAAATGAACTGAGGAGTTCAGCATGGTTCTTTTGTGTTGCTGTAAAATACCTTACTGGGCTACTAAATGAGGAAGATGTCAACTATCAAAAAGAAGAATCTAAAATCAGACACTATACTTCCTTGACATTAGAAAAAAGCTGCACATAATCTTATAAAAGGGAGAAAAAGACAAAGAAAACAGGTACTTTATATTGAGTATCATGACAAGAAAATCCACAATTAATACTGAAAAAAAGGTTTCTAACAACTAACAGCTCAAACTCAATTCTAGTTTCAACAAGTCATTTTATTTCAGATAAGTCGGAATCAATTTCATACTTCATGTGTTATAGACTTTTAAAAGATTAATTTTAGGAGAAAAAAAAGTATCTTTTGGAATCAGACAACAGCAAAGTAGCAACCCCTGAACAATTTTGTGAGCATACTTAAAATTCTAAGTAATAAAATTTTAAAAGGCATTTTTTATAATATGCAAATCAAAGTCATAGACCTACAAATATTAAATTAAGACATTAATTTTCCAGACAATTGTTAGCACTGTTACAGGGTAAAACTTCTACTCATAAAAAACCTCTGCTAGGAAAAAAAAAAAAAAAAAAAAACACTGCAAATTTCGTTAGGCTTTATTCCTGATGGGAAGTGACAGCAGAAGCTCGTCTTCCTAAACAAATTTTTAACAGGTTATTAAAAATAAAACAGTAGCCAGGCGGTGGCGGCACACGCCTTTAATCCCAGCACTTGGGAGGCTGAGCCAGGCAGATCTCTGTGAGTTTAAGGCTCTATACAGAGGGAGATCCAGGACAGACACCAAAACTACACAAAGAAACCCTATCTTGAAAAAAAAAAACAAAGAAAAACAGTAACAAAGCTAGGGAGAAAAGCACATGGAAACAAGTCTATAATTCTAAACATTGTATTTTGTGATGGTATTTTATTTGTGCTGTAACAAATAAAGCTTGCCTGGAGAACAGAGTGTGGAGCTAGCCACTAGAGATCAGGCAGTGGTGGCACACACCTTTAACATCCCAGTACTTGGGATCTCATGCCTTTAATTCCAGCACTTGGGAGGAGGAAACAGAAAATGGTAAGGCTGGGTGGAGAAAGGAGCTCCAGCCTTTCAGTCTGAAGATTTCTAAAGGCAAGAAGTCTTTCTAGTGGCTGGCTGCTCTGCTAACTTTCACCCTGATATCTGACCCTGGGTTTTTATTATTAAGACCAACTAGAATTCGTGCCACATACTTCCTTGGGCAGAATAAAACACAACCTCTGTCCAGAACAGGAACAAAGTAAGGGTAAAATGCAGTTCAGTTACACAGTAAGAACAATAACTTACTTTAAATAATTAACAAGGTAAAGTTGGTCTTGAAAAATTCTTGGACTTAACTAAGATTAACTATAGGCAGGCTGTAAATTAAGTGGAAGGTGTCAAAAACAATTTCAGAATAAATGAGGCAGATTAACCAGTATGTAGGTTTATAGTTGCTGAAAGAAAAACAAAGGTAGTTCTACAATATTGGGACAATGAAGTCCTGGGAAACCTAGGAAAATATAACCTTCCATTTGTACAAAAAGAAATTGGTTGTTTTGGTTGTTTGTAACAAGGTCTTGTTATGCATCCCAGGTCGATTGCAAATTTGTCATCTACCTGCTTCAGCCTCCCAAAAGCTAGGATTACAGGGGAATGCCACACCAGGCCTGGCTAAACATCCTTTTGAAGTGACCACTGTTAGAACCATAATGAAGACATTTTTCAAAGGAGTAAGTGAAAAGGAAATGAAGGTCACAAGAATGCCCTTACGATCTAGGTCCAACACTCTGTTGTAGAGATAAGAAACAGGAGGGCGAACTCTGAAGAAATGTAGGTAAAGAGAGGGGTATTTCAAGTTGTGATAAGCAAGAACCCTGTCAGAAACTCAGCACTGAGATCACCAACCACAGCAGCTTTCAAACATCACATGTGTCTAATACAATTCCAAATCCCATCTCTCACTGCATGATGAGATTCTCAACAGAATAACTGATTTAATATGTTTGCTAGTTACTAAGAAGCAGCACTTACATAACTTCATTCTCATGTTCAATGTTGAACTGTTTTTTTCTTTAACATTAAAGACTTTCTAGTATGTCTTTTAGTCATTTTAATAGATCAAATCTATGTGACATTCCATATTAAACCTATTTTGAATTTATTCTTGCATTTCTGGGTGATGTGTAAAATGGTAAAATATTGATTTTAATTTTATTGATTTTAAAATATTTTACTGTAATTTTCAAAATTAAAAAAAAAAAATTCTTAGCCAAGTGGTGGTGGTGGTGCATGCCTTTAATCCCAGGCAGAGGCAGGCTTATCTCTGTGAGTTCCATGCCATCCTGTTCTACAGACTTGAGTTCCAAGCCAGCCAGGAGGGAGATCTCTGTACATACTGACATTTGATCATATGTTTTCATGTAAATACATGATCATTCTATTTAGTCCTTGCATTCTAGACTTTGCACTGGAACTGCTCCTCCAGTCAAGTTTATCCAAACACCCTCAAACCTGTACTTGCTATATAAGCAGAGTGTGTGTGTGTGTGTGTGTGTGTGTGTGTGTGTGTGTGTGTGGTATCTGTGTGTGTACAGGAGCGAGAGAGGACACCCACGGAAGCCAAAAGTCATCAAATCCCCTGGAGCTGGAGTTACAGTGGTAGCCCAATGTGGGTGGGTACTGGGACTAAACTGGTCCTCTGCAAGGGAAGCAATAGTTCTTAACCGCCGAGCCATCTCTCCATATAGTTATCCTCACCAGTGGATGTGAGACTGAAATTAAACAGTATGAGTGTGCTTACCCACCTTGAGGGTTCAGAAACAATCAGACTTAATATCTGACTTTATATACTGAAAGCATTCACTTAAGGTTTTTAATAATCCAATATTTATTTTTAGTTGTGTAACAACATTTTATTTCAGAATTATATTTTGTTTTTAATATATAAATTTTTAATCCAAATCATTAATTTTTATAAAGAAAACATCTGAGAGAATAAATGTTAAAATTATTTCTGTTGTCCCATCCACTCCAACTTCTGTTTCTTGCTTCAAGGAAGTTGTTTAACCCTTCAAGGTATTTGTCTCATAGGTACTAAGAAAAAAAACCACCACTATAATAGGAGATGAAATTTTATCGATGACATTTAAAGGCACAATATCAGAAAACAAGCTGATGGGGACAACTGACTAGTTCCACTCCAAAAGCAGCATCAAGATATATGCCAGCTGTTAAGGCTGGCAGACATGCATGGAGCTTAAGTCCATGATGGGGAGGGAGTCCAAATTGCTACTAGAACTGATATCACAGAAAGATCTCATTAGCATTTTGCAAATTACAATTTATAAAACATAACTATTGAAACAACACTAGAAAGAAATGAATTCAAGTTCGCTAACAGTTATGAAAATTGACTTACATATGATTAGATCTTCTTCCTCTATTTGTTTTCTTTCCTATGACTGGAGTGCCAAAATGCTCAGGGTTGGTGAGTGGGAGCTGGTCTAGTGTCTGTGGGTGAGAACACAAACCCATCAAAAGTTGTTACTTCTTCATTTTAAACCAAACCAGTGAAATATGCTCATATTTTGAAATTAAATTTTTTTTCTCTCAAAGAAGGCTACATCTTTCCTAATCAAAGAAAATTCTAGCTTCAAAGCTTTAGAATAAAGATGAATGAGCCCATACTTGGAGAGGGGAAGAAGAGAGGGGAAAAAAAAAAAAAAGCCCTAGCTGCCTGTCTAGAAGATTCATTAAGGCCACAAACACCCAAAAATCACTAAGATACAAAACAACCAATAGCTTACCCAAAACACACATATGAAGTAGACTCCTACTTATAAGGGTTAATTCCTGGGATGAGGCCAATCACAGCTCAAAAATTTTCCTTGCCCATAGCAAATCAGAATTCATTAAAAAAAATTGAAACAAGTAAATGAAACAAAATTAACCATCAAGATAAGCACCAGTAGCTGGAAAGGGGGCTCCAAAGATAAAATTTGTCAAATGTTTTCTGCCTTAAATCTTTTCAAAATAAAATGTTTAAAATATGACTTTTACTATTTAATTTCTTGTTTTCCTTTTAATCTGCAGCACACAATATAAGTGCTGTTATGAAAATGAGTATCCTTCCTTGATATTAACTACACATCACACCAGAATGCACTTTTCACAAGCTTCTCTTGTCCTTTTTTCATCCTTTATTTCCTGAAAGTATATCTAAAAACCTAAGGTAGCACTTCAAAGACACTACCTTAATTAACTTTGACCCTTTGATGATCAGTGTTGACAATGTGTTTATTTTCTTTTCAACACACACATACTTTTTTTCCCTCCCTTTCCCACCAACAGAATGCTTGCTATTAGGAGATTGTTTTCTGAGTGCTGGGGAAATGATGGATTCCTGGGAAAATTGTTGAAGATTAAAATAAGGCTGAGGAACTTAAAGTAAGATTTCTTAAAGTTACATATTAGAGTATTATAAGAAGAGTTATCTATGATAGGGCAGAGCACTTGCTGAGCATGCACAAGGACCTAGGTTTGATCCTGAGCACCCTGCAAGAGAAACCAAATAAAGGGAAAGGAATACACAGATGTAGGTTGCATTCCCTTCTATATACTCTCCTTACCAAGCCTTATTATAGTAAAATTATAAAATATTTCTCACTGCTTAACTAATATTTTTCCCCTCTAATAGAGGGTAAGCTACTCAAGTAGAAACACTCAAGTCCACACAGCTCATCAGTGTCCTTAGCACAGCACTGGCACATAGGAAGTAGTTAATGCATCACACCCTTCTTATCCTAACTTCCCTTCAGCAAAATATAAATCAAAGTGTACACCTGCACAGACACAGAAAACACCCACCCTGAAGGCACCATAAACATGTAGCTCCTGTTCATACTATTTCGGCCTATACCTGACTTATGAACCCAGCTTCAAATTTGCTTTTTTTCTTCTTTTTATTTTATTTTGAGACAGAGTTTCTCTGAGGAGTACTGGCTGTCCTAGAACTTACTCTGTAGACCATGCTGGCCTAGAACTCAGAGATCTACCTGCTTCTACCTCCCAACTGCTGGGATTAAAGATATGTGCCTCCATCTGACTTAAATTATTCTGATAAAAGAAAAACTAATGTATTAGATATTTCTTTACACCAAGCCTTCATCAGGTGAAAAGTCAGGGTTTTAAGACCTCATATTCACTTACTAGCAATAACTGGATATGTGATCTAAAACTCATAAATGCAGAAAGGGTATTTCATCATGTCCCTTTCCCCAAAGTAGTCTGACTTCTTGTATATAACCCTTCAAAAGCCGGGTATGCTGGTACAAAGCTGTAATCCCAGCACTTGGGAGAAATGAAAGAGGTTCATGCCACAAGTTCAATATATGCCCAGGCTACAGAGAGAGCAACTACAAAAAGCCAACACAACAACAAACCTATAAAACTAAGCCAAATTGTGATGGCACATACCTACAATTCTAGCACTTTAAGAAAGCTTTGAGGAGATAAGGCAGAAGATCAGAATTTCAAGATCAACCTCAACTAACTAGCAAGTTCAAGGTCAGCCAGTGATGCATTGAGAGACCTTGTCTCAAAAGAACAAAAAACAAAACAAAAATCTCTCCTTCAAATACAATCCAATAATTATTTACTGAAGGCTCTTATATTATATAGAAAACACTGCTGGGAAAAGGAGGAATCACCAAGAAAAGAAAATGTGGTTTTTCCCCATAAAACAGTTTAAATTTTATATAGGGGAAGTAAAAGATCACATAGCAAGAGTACTAGAGGAAGAGTCCAAAAAAGATAAAGGATGAAGTGATCTAATTTGGGCAAAAAGCCCATATTATACAGCAGAAAGCATTTCTGGTAGCCTTAAGAGAAGATTCTAGCAAGTGGAAAGGATCTGGGCTCAACAGGAACCAAGATAAGAGAGTACAAGCCACAGTATGGAAACATCAAGCAGTCTAAAAGTGGTGGACTCTGAGAAATTTAAAATATAAATGAGGATTCAATCGTTGAAAGAAGCTTAAGTATTTCTAAAACGAAACATGGTCTAACATATGAGTAAATAATACTAAAGTGTCCCATAACAAGCATTCTTTTAAACAAAGAAGACAAAGATATGACAGTTCAATTACACTGTGTATCAGTCACTTTTGACAGGATGAACTGGACCACACATCATGTTACATTGTGATGCTGACTCAAGTTCCTGAGCTCAGATCCCTGGCCCAGCTTTCAAGTAAAGAGCTGGCTTTGGTGCTAGAAAGTGCTAGTCTGACTAGTTCAGTCCATCAGTATCCTAACCAATTAATTAGGGGTGATCAACAACAGTAATCACAGATAATGCAGAGAATGTGACAATGTACGTAAGTCACTTAGCAAAGCCTGTGGTAGACACATGCACTTCATTCCGTCTGACTAACGAGTGCTTAGTTCCCTTCCTGTGCCAGGCACTAGAGCATGAACTATGATCAAAGCAATGAAGAAGATAAATCACCCACTCTTGTGATACATGCTACCTAGGAAGGCAAACCTCAAAAACAAACAAATAAAATATACATTTTAATGTCAGAGAATGATTAACATTATGAAAAAGGAGAAATCAATGTGAAAAGATAAAGAGGGTGATTTCAGAAGGGGCAGCCAGACAAAGCTATAGCAATGTCAATATGAAGAAGTTCCTGACTACTTGTCATCTTTATAGCCTTCCATTCTTCTTTTTAAGTATTTTTATTAATTCTTAAGAAGCCTTTGAACTCTTATACAACCTGAGTGGGATAATAAACCAGACACTTCTTTCTCATAATTACTTAAAAATTACATAAAGCTATAAAGAAAGCCAGGCATAGTAGGATACGGAAGCAAGAGAATTATGAGTTCAAGGCCAGAATCTATTTAAAAAGAAAAATAAAAAATAAAAAAAAAAAGAGGCAGCTTCAAGGGAAAGTACCGAAATGCTTTAAACAACAAAGAAAACAAAATTTGGTGTTCAACTCAGGGCTTTCAACACAGTTTACAGATGACATCATAACGACACTTAAGTACTCAGGAATATCCTAATTAACAGGTTTGTTAGCTGAATTGAAAAAGCAGAACTTTACTCCCTCCATACAAAATATGTCAAGTCAGATATAGTGGCAGACTTTAATCCTAGTACTCAGGAGGCAGAGGCAGGTGGATTCTGTGAGTTTGAGGCCAGCCTGGTCTAAACAGTGAGTTCCAGGATAGCCAGAGCTACATAGTTAGACCATGTCTCAAGAAAAAGAAAACCTTGTAGATATATTCATTCACTACAAACACTTACTTCACTTTCAGCAAAATGCCTCTCTCCTTTCAGGCATAACGAAGATCGTCTCAGAGTCTTCTCGTCTCCATCATCGAAAACTGTGCAAGGAGGTAAGAATGGAAGCAACTGAGAAACTTTTCTAAGAGTAACAAGATGATGTCAGAAACATTAAGTTTTTCTAAGTGCAAATAGTCCCATTTTTAAGAATTACATTTGGAATTCGGTTCACATTTCATGTTTTTTAACAAATAACTTTAATTATAGTTATTAGAGTAGTTTGCTGTTTCTAGCAAAACACATCTTAAATATAAATATATATATATATATATATATATATATATATATATATATATTATATATACACACTATGTGTGTGTGTGTGTGTGTGTATGTATGTATGTGTGTCTTGGGCCAGTGAAATGGCTCAGTGGATAAAGGTACTTGCTGCCACACTTGGAAGACCCAAATTAACAGCAGAACAAAGAACTGATTCCTACAAGTTGTCCTCTAACCTCTATATACATGCTATAGCACACATTCCATCACCACCACTACCCCTCTCTCTCTCTCTCTCTTTCTCTCTCTCTCTCTCTCTCTCTCTCTCTCTCTCACACACACACACACACACACACATACATACACACACAAAAATAAATAATTTGAAAACTCCTTCTTGAAGTAGAAAACACACACACAAAAAGGTGGCATTTCAAGAGGAAATCATTTAAATATTCATTAATCTCTCTCAAAATGGTAAAGAAAGAAAAGCAAGTCTTCCTGCTGGTAGACACCCATGGATTTACCTCAGATACGGGAAGCTCACAAATTTATATACCATCTGTCCCCTCCCCTGAAAAAATACCCACATCTCCATTACAGTAAGGTTCCTCAATCCGAACACTCCCCACATTCAAACTGCATCAGACAAGGGACTGTGTGACAGGCCTTATACAATGGGGATCTCCACCCAAGAAAGACTCCTTCCTAGTTGTCAAAATCAAAACTGTTCCCAGATATTGCCAAATGTTCCCTGAGGTGGCAAAACTATGATTTGCTGATTTAAGGTACTACTATGACTGATAAAGGTATTAACTTATTTGACTGTGATAACTGTGTCACAACTTGAAAATTGCTGAACATACAGAACACATGTCTATTTTATGATATGAAGAACTTCAAGAAACCCTATATTCCTTTGAAACCCTGGACAGAGTACAGTTATTTCAAATAAAATTATCAGATCTGAATTTCAGATTTTTATTATGTGTTTGTGTGTGTGTGTGTCTGTGTATGTGTGTGTGTGTCTGTGTGTGTGTCTGTGTGTGTGTGTGTGTGTGTGTGTCCTAGTTCATCACTGGGACGAAATACCATGACCAAAATAACTTGTTGAGAAAAGGGTTTATTTGACTTACATTTCTAACTTCTACATTACAGTCCGTCATTGAAGGAAGCAGCACAGGAATTCAAAAAGGGCAAGAATATGGAGGCAGGAGCTGATGCAAAGGCCATGGAAGGGGTGCTGCTTACTGGCTTGCTTCACTTGGCTTGCTCAGCCTGCTTTCTTATAGAACCCAGAACCACCAGACTAGGAGTGACCCCATCCATAATGGGCTGGGTCCTCCCACATCAATTACTAAGTAAGGAAATGACTTACAGGTATTTATCTTCTCAAGGTATTTTCTTAGTTGAGGCTCCCTTCTCTCCAATGACACTAGCCTGTGTCAAGTTTATGTAAAACAAACTAGCACAATGTGTACGTGTGTATATTTGCATGTATATGCCACAGACAGATCAGAGGACAACTTGTACAAGTTGGTTCCCTCCTTCCATCATGTAGATACCAGAGATTTAACTGTGGTTCAGGTTTGATGGTCAATGTCTTTATTCAGAGGACCACTACACTGGCCCTCAGCTGAGACAAGAGGCTTGTGAGTTGAGGCAAACCTGGGCTACACATCCTGATACATATCTCACACACACACACACACACACACACACACACACACACACTCACTCAACTTGAAAAAAATTTCAAAGGACTAGTGACATTAGTCTGATAAGGACTGGGGAAACACACTCATACACTGACTATGGTAATCTTCAAAACAGGCATGCAGTTTTCACTCAAGTTAAAAAGCCCATGTCCCTTCAACCTCTATTTGCTCCACAGTGCACAAGAAAAAATAATAGGATGATATGCACACACTGGACAATCATTCACCACTGTTAACAGCAAGACTGGCAGAACTGAAAAAGAATGAGAGTATATCCAGCCACTAAAAGAAATTCTGTTATACAACATGTTGGGCAGATACCACAACTGAGCTCTGGACTTAGAAATGATAAAGATGGAGAAACAATTTCTTTAACATATATGCTGAAGTGAAAATAGAAATCCAATTACATACTTTATATACTAAATAATTTCAAATTATATGTACATATATACAGCTTAGAAATATTTTTTTAAGATCTAGGAGACAACCAATACTAGTAACAGCATCTATGGCATTAGTCAAGAAAATTTAATCCGGGAAATCTGGCTCTATCTGCATTGTTGTAAAATAAATTTCGTATAAATAAAAATGAATATTTAATAGAAAATTGTCTTACCTACAGTGTACCAACTTGCATCTGTCAGTTTATTGATAACAGCTTCCTGATAGGCACCATCAAGATTCTTCACTTCCACAATAGCTCCTACCTAAAATATTATTTAAATATTAGAAAAACTTAAAAGACAAATGAACCAAAAGGCAATAAATAACAACACCAAACCTTGTTTGTGTTTTTTTTAAACGAACACATGGTGATGAATGAAACAGCTACTGGCTTGATCTGTGTTGAAGATGCCTGTAGTTTTACTGACAATACTTTCCTACCTATCATCAGTGAAAATGTCCATATACTGGGTAAGGCAAATACATCGAAGTGTTACTAAGAAAGCAATTTTGCCCCCACAGGCCTGTAAAAGGGTAGTGAGAACTCCCAGGGGTCATTACAGTGTGCTGAGAAGCACTGCCTGTGAAAAAAACTATCTTTCCTCCATCCTTCCACCTTTCTTTCAAGAAAGCTAATGATGGATAGAGGTAATTAAAAAAAGTCCTGAGCTCCCTTTGAGGGTTAGACTGTCCCCCTGCTGACAGGCATTTACAGTACTTTCTATCTCATCATAAAAATGCTGGTATTTATACTTGCAAAGTATTTACAGTGATGATTAAACAGTCTTGGTGGTAGATACCTATGGGCCTGTGCCAGAACAAGGCAAGCCAGTAAAGAACAATGGTGCTATGCCTAGAAGGCAGGCATAGGCTTGTGTACTGAGAATCCAAAGAGCACATCTTCTCAACCACAGGCTGTGAACCTGTCTGAATCTTGGCGCTGACATTAATGCTTGTAAAACTGGAGTCAAATTACTTCTTTCCTTCAGTTTCCTCTTCTACAGAGCTGTTCTCAAGACTAAATAAAATACTAGATACAGAAAGACTTGGCATACCACTAGCACACATTAACTGCTAAGCAGGTGGCAGCTAAAGTCATAACTGTATATGCCTTTGTCCTCTGGTCCTTGCAAGTGACAAATGAGTACATCAAATGTTAAAGATGATGCCTATACAATAGAAATGATGGGAAATTGTTTTTACAAGTCAAGAGTTAATAATAAAAAACATTTTTAACTGAAGAGTTTTAGAAGTCCACAGTAGCAAGTAATATATTTTTTCTGCAAAGATCTACAAAATGTTTCTTCACTCTTCTTAGTATTCCCTAGGATTCCTCAAGCCCAGACAGTGGGCAATTTCATATACAGTGGTTTCCTGAACTCCCTGTGGCTGGCTCACTTACTGGCAAACAGAAGGTAAAGGAACATCTATCCCATTAGTGAATGAAAAACAGTCAACCTCCCAGTTACCCTCCAAAGATTTAATCTGCCAGCAGATGGCTCCAAAATCAAGAGCGCTGGATTTTGTTTTAATTTTCTCGCCTTTTAGAGCATAGCACTTATATCTTACACTTCTTATTCCTGGAAAACCCATTCATGCAGTGAATGAAAACCTGTATGAAAGCAGTCACTGCTTCCTTGATGTTCATTTCATTTTTAAAAAGATTTTGCTATCATTTCAGATATGATTTAGCATTAAATATATTCTGATTAGGGGAAACTATATATCGAATTAATAATGATGAATAGCCAATGAATTAAAAGGCAAAAGATCAAGTATCAGTCTCCAATCAAAATTAAAGATAATGACTCACCTTCAGTGGGCCTTTTATGTGGTCATCCTGAACTTCCACTGTTGAAGAATCATGTCTAAAGGTCACCTAGAAAATATGAATCCAATTAATCACACACGCACACACACAACAATATTAGTTCATCTATGTACAAATAACACAAACTAAATAAAGATCCCCAGTCTAAATAAGAGGCCAAACACTAAATGGATTAATAGAAAACTTGTTTAAATAGATTTTCTTTTCAAAATGAAAATAACCACTGAGAGACACGACACCTACAAGGCTGGGTGTTCTACCTATCATACTGTATTCTATCACTTATTATTACTTTAGCTCTACAACTTTTGTCTGTAAAATTTGAGGAAAAGAAGATGCACCGACCTTAAGTCTATGGGGAATTGTATCATTTTGTGAAGGCCTAATTTAATATAAGCACTGGCTATAAACTTGCTTTTTCTGTTGTTTTGTTTGGAATCAACACCACCACCACCCACCCGCAGACAGTGTTTCCCTGTGTAGCTCTGGCTGTCCTCAAACTTAAGAGATCTGCCTGCCTCTTGCCTCCCACTGTCCAGCTTTGTTTTGGATTTTTTGAGGCACCATCTCATTATGTGGCACAGCCTGGCCTCAGGCTCCTTATCCAAGCACTACAGGTGTATACTACCACACCCAATGGGCAGAACAGTTACTCAGAACTAAGTATCAGATTCAAGGATCACATTTAATATCCAAGGTCATGGATAGTAAGTAGCTCAGAGGTAAAGAACTTGACATAGAAAGCCCTTGACTCAATCCCCAGCATGGAGAAGAGACATAGAAGCACCCCTCAAAACTCTATTCCCCTTTTGTTGAAAAGAAAACCAATGAAAAGAAAGTCTAAATGGTCCAGGATCATAGAATTACAACATGATAGAGCTAAGATTCAAACATTGCTAATTTTCCCCAGGATTTTCTGTACTTTGTATCAGTACCATGGAAAACAGTTAAAAATAATTTTTTTTTTAAAGATAGATCTTACTACATACCCCAGGCTATCCTAGAACTCCCTATGTAGACCAGGGTGGCCTAAAAATCAGAAATCTGCTTTCTTCTGCCTTCCAAGTACTGAGATTAAAGCCACTAAGGCCAGAAAAAAAAAAACCTTAATTAGCTGGTAAAAAGCATCACAGAGCCAGGTATGGTAATGCATGCCTTTAATCCCGTAAGAGAATCTCTGTGAGTCCAAGCTCAGCCTGGTCTACACAGCAAGTTCCAGAACAGCCAGAACTACAGAGTCTCTGTCTCAAACACCAAAAAAAAAAAAAAAAAAAAAGTACCATATTTAATACTGACATTCTCTTGAGCGCTTTACAAAAGAATTCCTTAATAACTGATGCATAGTCAGGTGGTGGTGGGACACGCCTTTAATCCTAGCACTCAGGCAGACGAAGGTGGATCTCTGTGAGTTTGAAGCCAGCCTAGTCTACAGAGCAAGTTCCAGGACAGCCAGGGCTAGACAGTAAAATCCTGTCTCAAACCCCTCCCCGCAAAAAACCTGATGCATTAGCATGTTCTTTATTAGAGTCTTGTGGTCAACAGGGAACAGGCTCACTCACAAACCAACTATGAAAAGAGATTTTATATTATACAGCATCCCACACATTTTAGTGTCACACAAAAGCAGCATTAAGATTAAATCTTAATACTAGAATCC
Organism: Peromyscus eremicus; assembly: GCF_949786415.1. Lineage (NCBI taxonomy): Eukaryota > Metazoa > Chordata > Mammalia > Rodentia > Cricetidae > Peromyscus > Peromyscus eremicus. Next base: position 47,359,323 of record NC_081420.1, read on the forward strand.
CAACATCTTCAGATAATATTTGGTGTGGAATAAATGTCCAACAGATTGAAGCTGATAGTAAAGAAATGTATCACAAAATCTGCTTAAAATGTATTCACTTTGTTTGAGACAGGGTGTCTCTATGTAGCCCTGACTATCCTGGAATTCCCTACATAGACCAGGCTGACCTAAAAATGCAGAAATCTGCCTGCCTCTGCCTCTGCTTCCCAAGTGCTGGGATTAATGGCGCATGCCACCACTGCCCGGCTTGATAATGGGTTTTTCTTCATCCCTAGGATGGTGGTGACAAATAACTAGGTGCTCAGGAAACAGAAGTATACAATGCCAGAGAGAACAGGAAAAGTCACTGTAAGAGCACCCACCTAACCACATTAACAAAGCAACTCCAGGATCAGCCTGTGAAAAGGAAAAGATGGTGTGGCCCAGATGAGCATCCTTTATGTTCATGGTTAATTTAGAGGCCTTATTACAGTTTTTAGCCAGAATAGAAATCAGAATTGCCCAGGAAGCTTTAACACATGCTTAAGAGAGACACTCAGGCATCAAGTACAGAACTCTTCCAGGGAAATATCATACCTCTTCCACTTGGTTAATTATTCAACTTAATGTTTGCATGGTTATCTGCTCATCTACAATGTACACTCTCCTTCCATCTAACAGAGTCCCCTGAAAGGTCATGCCACCCACTACATTACTAGCAAGTGAGTAGGTACCCATAACACTAAGCTGTTTCACTGGTCCTCAGTTTTCACTGTCCTGAATTTTCCAAATATAAAGGCATCTTCTATTAAACACACACAGTCATTCATTCACTCATTCACCTATTCATACTTTGTGCTGCTATCTTCAAACCCAGGTAGGGCCTTACTTAGGGCAGGCAGGTGTTCCATCACTAGGCCCCAAATCTAGTCCCTTTCACCTGTTTTTGAAATGGAGAATATATGTTCTCCAAGCTAGTCTCCTAAACTGAAATGATCTTCCTGCCTCTGCCTTAGAAATAGTTACAACCAAAGGTGCACCTCACCAGGCTTATGGCAATTCCCTAAAATGAAAGCAATTAAATTTACATTTGTCCATTAACTGAGCCAAAACTCAAGTGCTTCAGAAAGATTTTTTTCCAAAAAGGCATAGGGCCAAGTGTCAGGTGGCATACACCTGCAATTCCAACACTCAGAAGGTTGCAGCTTGAAGCCTGCTGTGAGTTTAAGGAAAGGAGAGAAACAAAAGAAAGATGGGCTGGAGATATGGCTCCATAGTAGGGAGAATACTTGCCTAGGATTCCCAAGGCCCAAGATTCCATCCTAGAATCACAAAAAGGGCGATAGGATGATGTTATAGAGGGAAACAAATAGCCCTGGCTGGCTAGAAACTTGATATGGAGACCAGGATGGCCTCTGCCTCCTGAGGACTAGTGTTAAAGGAATGCACCACTATGCCTGGCCATCTTTTTCATAAAATAAACCTAAAGAATCAAATTAGATGGTTTCTAAGATCCTTTCCAACACTAAAATAGCAACCCAAAAGAACCAAATCTTCAGTGAATTTGCTTATCAGCTGTGATAAGCAAGTTTTATTCCAATTTGAGTATTTTAAAACCACAAATATTGTTGAGTTTGGGAATGGTTTTATAGCCACCACTTTTAAAAACTCATTTTGCACAAAAACAATTTTTAGATTTTTAGACTTCAATTATCAAATATTTAAAGACTATTAAATGACAAATAATACTGTACCTTGACTTTGACAAGTCTTTTTGCAGTCTTGATCTTGGCTTCACAAAAGGCTCCTCTGTATTTGGCACTCACATCAGTGCCCACTGTCAAATAGGGAGGCTCATCGAGGGCCTAAAAATGCAAAGAAATAGAACCTGATTTAAACTGCTTAACTTTTTCCCTATAATCAGGCTTCAGAATACATCTAATCTTGTTACAGCAATTTAAATTAGAATAATGAAATGTACTTTAAACAAGCAACCTATAAAATACTATGAATTAAAGATAATAAAATGTGCATATTAATTAAATGTACCTCATATAAAACAAAAAGACATTTTTCCTGTTAAACATATATAGTTCATAAGATCACTCACAGATGCAGCTTTCTATTTAAGGTTCCCACCATCTATTCATTAATCCATTGACTTATTAAAATATGTGGTTATTATATGACCACTCAATTTGCTAGTTAGCAGATCTTAAATCTCAAGGCACAAACAAATGTCTTCGGACAGGCTGTACCTTGTAGCCATCCAGATTCAGGATGGTTCTGTTCTTGATCTCCAGAATTCTAAGACAAAATAAAAGACATGCATGTGTTCCCAACTACTGCTGAAAGCCACATGAAGTAATCCATCCTGTACTGTCACAAACTACTGGCAGAATGCTTTAATATGGATTCACTGTTGGTCTGCTCTTCTGCCTTAAATAATACACTGCTCACTTGTGGTTTTGATTTTACTGGTTCTAATCTGGCTGCTTTGATTTTTACAGTAGGCTGCATTTCTACACTGGATCTTACATTCATCAATTCCATAGCCAAAGGAAGATTATGTAATCAGCTTTTCCCAAAACTGTTTTATAAGTACTAACAGACTAAGATGTTCACCAAAAAGAGGCAGCAAGTTTGAAAAAAATCCATTATTGAATAATCCATCTCTTTTAAAAATTCATAAATATGCTAAAAGCCTTAAAAGCCCTACAATAAAGACAAATATTCAAAATTTTCAGCATGTCCCAATCTATTTGTCCAAACCCCTTTCCTCTTAATATCATCAACACCCTCCAGAAATCCCAAAAAGCACGCAGTACAAAATACTGCCATAAGCACAAGAACTTAGGTCACCTGCAGCATAGTCAATCTAAGCTCATCCCTAATGTTCTAGCTAATGAACAAGGAACTATCCATCTCAATTGGAATACAGAGATTCCAATGTTACAATCAAGTGCTTGCAACTCTAAGATGTCTACCATGGCATTCAGCTCTGGTTACAATTAGGCATACATGTGCCCCAGGATAGCTAGGAAGGCAGCCCAACATATCAATATAATTTGTAGATGACAACGTTTTGTCTAAATGTCAAAAAGTTGGACACAAACTTAAAAAAAAATTGTCTATGGTCATACTACACCCAATCTTGCCTGATCTTGAAAGCTAAACAGGGTCAGGCCTGGTTAGTACTTGGATAAGAGACTGCCTGGGAATATCGAGTACTGTGCGCTATAAATAAATATAAGTGAATGAACGAACAAACGAATGAATGAATGAACGAACAAATAAAATGGATGGATGGATGGATGGACGGACAGACGGACGGACAAACATAGATAGATAGATATATAGATAGATATATAGATAGATAGATAGATAGATAGATAGATAGATAGATAGATAGATATACAACCCAGGTGGGCACTGAATTCAAGAACAACTTTTCTCAGACTCTTGAGCAGAAATTACATGCATGTGTCACAAAATGTTTTGTACTGCTGTTTGTTCTTTGAAACAGGATCTCTGAACCTATGAAGTCCTGGTTTGCCTGAAATAGCTATGTAGACCAAGCAGACCTCAAGCTCACTGATAGATCCACCTGTCTCTGCCTCCGAGTGCTGGGATCAAAGGTATGCCCACCATGCCCAGCCTGAAAAATGTTTTGTTTTTTTTTGTTTTTTTTTTTGTTTTTTTTTTTTTTTGGTTTTTCGAGACAGGGTTTCTCTGTGTAGCTTTGCGCCTCTCCTGGAACTCACTTGGTAGCCCAGGCTGGCCTCGAACTCACGGAGATCCGCCTGGCTCTGCCTCCCGAGTGCTGGGATTAAAGGCGTGCGCCACCACTGCCCGGCAAATGTTTTGTTTTTTAATATCAAATCAAGCATATACTTAAATTTTTTAAAAAATATTTTAGTGTGCATAATAAGTTTGCACCACAACATTTGTGAAGATCTGAGGAACGTCTGTGGGAGTCAATTATTCTCTTCCAGCATGTAGGTTCCAGGTCACGAGACTTGGCAACAAGCATCCCTACCAATATGCTTTCTTAAATTAGATGTCTATCAGTAAAGCAGTACATTTAGGATGTATTAAGAATGAAGAACCACTTCTTCATTGTTCTTAATGTTTTAGTGTTAACTACAACTTGGTAACTTTATGTTGCTTTTTACATGTTTTTTATTATTCATTTTTATGTGTTTGGACTGCATGTATGTCTGTGCACCATATGTGTTCAGTGGCCATGGATGCCAGAAGAGGACGCCAGATCCCCTCAGACTGGACTTACAGATAGTTGTGAGACACCATGTTGGTGCTGGGAATCAAACCCCAATCCTCTGGAAGAGCAGCCAGTATTCTTAGTCATCTCTCTATCTCCTTTATGTTGCTCTTTAAAGGTTCACAAATGCGTATCTCCTACCCACCCATCTTAGCCCGCTTAAAATACCATTTTCCTTGGCCAAACTCCATACAGGATGGATTTAGTGGCTTTATTTTACAAAGAATAAGGAAGGGGAAGAGTGTCAATCTTTTGTAATAATCATTAAAGATACACATATGAAATCATCACATTGTATCTTACATACCATCTTTATCAATTAAGTATTTTCAAATTAGGAAAAAACTTTAAGGAAACTTCAGTTCATTTTGTGGTTAAGCAGTTAGGCAGGGACAGTCTTCATGACCATATCACAACTACTCTCCACAACTCACAACTTTTATTAGCAATGCATCCTTCCTCCCCTGCTAGCCAGTAACATTTCATTTCAGAGAGAAAAAGTATATAACTAAATTAAAACTAATAAGGGAACCCAAACTATGAGCTATAGAGTAAGTCAATAAAAGCTACCCAATTGGTCCTGGGAAGATGACTCAGTCGGTAAAGCAACTGACACCCGAGCACCAACCTAAGTAGAGATCCAAAAAACCCACATGCAAAGTCTGGTGTAGAGGTGTGTACCTGCAACCCAAGCCTTAAGAAGATGATGTTCCTGAACTTATTGGTCAGCCAGCCTACCAAAATTGATGTGCTTCAATTTAGTAAGAGACACAGGCTCAAAAATTAAAATGGAAACAATGGAGATACCAGGTGTCAACCACAGGCCTCTACACACACAAGCACATAGCACTCATGCACACACACATAGTGCTTCATATCTGTATCTACACGGAAGTAAATAAATATTTCAGAAGTAAACTTTGGGAGCAAGTAAGATGACTTGATGTGTAAAGATGCTTATACTGAGCCTCACCACCTAAGTTCAATCCCCAGGACCCACAGTATAAGAAAAAACAAACAAAAAGCCTCACCCAAGTTGTTCTCTGACCTCCACAGGTACACCATGGTATGTGCACGCACAAGACACACACACACACACACACACAGACACACAATGTATTAAAAAAAAAAAAAGACACACACATTTAATCCCAGCACTCAGGAGTTAGAGGAAGGTGGATCTCTGTGAGTTCGAGGCCAGCCTGGTCTACAGACCAAGTTTCAGGACAGCCTTGAGTACACAGACAAACCTTATCTTGAAAAACAAACAAACAAACAAAAAAAGGTTTTTTAGTTTCATTTTGTTTTTTAATAGCAGTCCACTGAAATGGGTTGGGGTTAAGTATCACCTCTATTTTGCACATCATAGCTATTTTCTTCTCATCAGTATCACTGAGATGAAAAGTGAATAGAGCCAGCAGACAAATTTAGGCCTGGTGATGTCACATCCAGTCCGTGTGTGTGTGTGTGTGTGTGTGTGTGTGTGTGTGTGTGTGTGTGTGTCCAAACATACGAATACATAACTAAACAACATTTTGCAAAAGGATCTTCTGGCAGGCTTTTAAATTTTTAGCAGACCACTGAATAAAACACAGTATTAAGAATTTCAAATACTGCTAGTATATTTTCATTGACAATCACATTAAATACTAGCACCATTTCAACCAGTCTACTCAAGATATCATTGAACTGAAGCTGAAGGAAGGATTTCTCCACACTAAGCCCACACCATATCCTCACCAATTAGAATCCACACTAGCAGCAGAAAAGTGTTTAATTCCTTAAAATATTAAGGAAGTTCTTTTTTTTTAAGTTCTATTTTCTTTCCTTTAAGTTAAAACTCAATAAAAGAAGTTAAGCTGCACATAAGGAAACAACTCTAAGAACAATACATGCAAATGGAAAACAAATATAATCCTAAAACAAAGACACGGGCTGGGTAGTGATAACCTGTTAGGAAAAGCAATGACCCATGTTTTGTTGGCATTCTGACTATTCCCTCCACCTCTTTTATTCTTTCTAAGATGGGATCTCCCTATGTAGCCTGGAGCTTGTGGTCGGTCCTTCTGCCTCAGCCCCCATGGTTGCTACAAGTACAGACTTGTGTAATAAACCCATCTTAATTCTATTTCCTTTGCATCACTCTAGGCAAGTTACTTCCTGTTCATAAATTCTCCTTTGGTTTAAGTGTCCAAATGTTAAGTAATCTGTCTAATAATTCCACAGACACAAAGGTTACAAAGATGGTCAAAATTTTTGAGCTACTTTGAGACATACCTAATCATCTAGAAGTAAAGCTACATAACTAGGATTGTTAAATATTATCCAAACTATAAATGCAATTATCTGAAGATACCCAAGTCACATGTCTAACTGTTATGGTCAGACTTTCATAAGTAATGTTAGCAGAGACAGTAATCATGGGATATGTCATTAGTTTGCCATTGGCTAAACTAGCCAGTAGACTTGATTAAGTACACAGACCTTCATAGCACCAAGTCAAGGTCCTAATCCCAGATAATAACTAAGTGAGTTACTTTACTAAACTTATGTAGCCTTTAATTTGCATATCATAAAAATAAAGGCATTATCAGTAAGAACTAAGGCCTAAAGTAGTTAGCTATTAACAATATCATTATGAAGCTCTCCATGTGGATAAATCAGAAATTGCATCAATACAAACTCACATGTGACTACCTCCATTTTAACTTTGTAGTATTCCAGAGGCAAACCTTACTTGAAATGATTGCTCACCATAATTTGGTGAAAATTCAAAGCTGAATCACTTTGCTCACTTGGTCAACTAGTATCAATACTAGTCAAAATTCGGTACTTTTTAGTACTAAATCTAATAATAAAGTTCAAGATAATTGATGATAGGTATAATATGACTTTAAAATGTTATTTCTCTACTTCCAGCAGTACAGAACTAATCAAAGACAGCAGAATAACACATACAATAACAACAGTAGTTTGGTATGTGAATGAAAATAATCTGATCAAAGTCTGTTTCAAGGGAAAGATGTCACAAGTCATGGCAATGCACACCTTTAATCCCAGCACTCCAGAGACACAGATGTGTCTCTGGGTTTGAGGCCAGCCTAGTCTACAGAGTGAGTTCCAGGTCAGCCAGGACTGCATTGTAAGACCCTGTCTCCAAAATAAATAAATAAATAAATAAAGGTTTCTTTTTGTTTATTTCTAATCTGGCAAGTACTCTGGAATGTTTGTTAAGGAACATTCCAAATACACATACATAAAAGACACATAGTATAAGAGCTCCTGCACACAACCTTAAACTGGCTGCTACCAATTATGAACTCATCAACAACTATCCCATCTACTTCCCTTCCCATGCCCTCTTAAACATCATTGAGATTTTTTTGTTGTTGTTCACAATTTTTTTTTTTTTTTCCAAGACAGGGTTTCTCTATGTAGCTTTGGTGCCTTTCCTGGAACTCACTCTGTAGCCCAGGCTGGCCTCGAACTCACAGAGATCTGCTTGCCTCTGCCTCCTGAGTGCTGGGATTAAAGGTGTGTGCCACCACCACCTGGTGTTTTTCACAATTTTAAATCATTTATCAGTATGTATTATGTTAAATGATAAATTTCATTTTGACATTTTCACAAATGCATATAATATACTTTGATCAATCACATTTATCCCTCATTACCCATACTTATATATGTGCCCTTATTTTTAAAGAAATGCCAGGTACTGCATTAATTAAAAAAAAAAATTCTTATCTGTAGTGACTGGGATTTTGAGTTAAATTCTTCTGTTATGGGTTGGAGATATGGCTAAGCATAAGGAGCTACATGCAGGTCCACAGCACACACACAAAAGCTGGGTGTGGTGATGCATATGTGTGACCCAGCACTGGAGGGCATAGAGAGACAGGCAGATCCCAGGGCTCACTGGTCAGCCAGGCAAGTCTAAATGCCCAGTATCCTGGTTCAGAGACCATTCCCCCCAAAAATGAAGGGCTGGCAAAAAGGCTTGGTGGGTACAAGCACTTCCCTAGCAAGCCTGACCACCTGAGTTCAATTCCAAGTCACATAAAGGTAGAGGGGAAAACCGACTCCATGTCCTCCAACCTCCACACACTCAGTGTGGCATACACACCTCCCTGAATCATACATACATATAAAAGTCATTTTTAATTATTATATATATTATATATAATTATATATATAATTTTACAAATATATTTATAAGGTAGAATCCATTAAAGGAATACACCCTCTACTCTGGCCTCCATATGTGTATACATAGGTTAAGTGCATATACAACACACCTCTATCCAGCATTTTTATATTAATAAAAGACAATATAAAATATTAATTAATAATACAACACCAACTTCTGTGGGGGTGTAACTTAGTGATAGGATGGGTGTTTTCTTAGCTCTATCCCCAGCACCCTCTACCATAAAAGGGCAGATTCCTCAATGAAATACCTAGGTTCAAATCTACCATTTTAGGACCTCCATGGCTCAAAATACAATTACTACCTCACAGAAATGAAAAGTAACATATTATATATCTGCAGTATTTAGAACATGCCAAGTACACAGTGCAAAAATACAGACTAAACAATTTAAAAATTAAAATGACACAATTTAAAAAGTTGTATCATTAACAAACAATTCCTATATAAAGAACGGACTTCATCTTCTTCCCTCACCCACGCACGTATGTAAGTGATTCCTTTAGACTAGTCTCCCTTGCTCAACATAATGACATAATCATGCTGCCTTCCAGTTGTAAGAGTTGCTAGGTCTCCATGAGGCTGATGCCTAATGAAGTGCACCATGATCCATTAGTGCAGCAGAAATCAACCAAGTCTGCACAGCTATTCTGAGACTAATGTACTCTGGTCCAAAGCAGACACACATAAAGAACTGTGTTAGTAGGTTAACCAAGACTCTTCTGACTAACAGGACTGACAGTTATGTAGATATGTGTACCTATATGGTCAAGGGAAACAAAAACTCTTTTTTGTTCTTACCTTCTCTTTTTGTTCTGTTTCTCAGATTTTAGTCAGTAATATAGACCATCTCAGAGGCTAAAAATAAGATGTTTTAAGTATACCTCCACACCACAAAGGAAATTAAACCACTAAATTATCATCCCTTTGTTTAGCAAACAGAACAGCTTTCTAGTTGCTAAGGCAACAGTTATTTCAGTTACCCCATGTTGCTTAAACAATTATTTTTCTAGTCAATCTACCAAACGTCCTAACTCACTCACTCACACTCTCCTACCTTCTCCTCTCTGTCTGTCTCTCTGTCTCTGTCTCTGTCTCTGTCTCTGTCTCTCTCTCTCTCTCTCTCTCTCACACACACACACACACACACACACACACACACACACACACAATCAATTCACTTCAATTCCATGGGAACATTTGAAAAAACAATTTGAAAATTCACTCCTGGTGGCTGAACCCCTTCAAGTGTCAGGGAAGCCACATAAGTGCATAAAGGCACTAACAGTGATCTCTAATGTGCCTCCGGGCTGCAGTTCAAGAACAACAGCTAAATCAGCTCTGGAAATGGCTGGGTAACACTAATACTGCCAAAAAAACATTTGGTTATTAAGATCAATCCTTTAAACCCCAAAACATGTTATACAACATTTTACTAAGGTCGTTTCTTAGAAAGAAAAAGGCATTTAAGTTGGTTACAGTGCTGATGCAACTGGGAGACTCAGGAAACAAGACTATGAAATTGATGCTAAAAACACAGTAATAAATACACTTACACATACAGAGTGGCAATAAATCTGTGAAAAGCAACCTATTTGTATATATGACAATCCCAAAGTGGCATTAAAACAATGGAGAGTTCCAACTAGCATATGAATCTGATCTGCATGCCATAGTACTAAAGAACAAAGTTTAAGATACAATTATTTTAGACAATACATATAGGAAATAAAACTATACATTCTAATGTATAATCTTCTCTGGGCTATGTCCACTCTCTTCTTTTGTGGTACACAGGACATCAGCTAATAAGGGTAAAGTCTAGGAAGGCCCAGGGAGGGAGAAACAAATGCTGAGTATACAAGGCTGTGAAAAGAGGTCTAAGAGTGACACACAAAGGCACATCCTGGCTGTACAGAGGAAAATGTGGATGAGGCTGTAAGGCTAGGAGATGAGCAGCATGGCTGGAAATTTTGCTACACTGAGGACAGTCAAAGGTTACAGAGGAAGAAAGACGGCAATATGCCCTCCCCTCTCTGTCCCTTGCTACCTGTGGCAGGCAAGAGAGTCACGAGAGTGAGAGAACTAGCCCTGCTCCACACCAGGTGCAGCACACAGAGAGTGGGCTTGCACCCAGCCTGGGCAGCACACTAGAGCTGACCCTGTTTTCAGGGTCAGATGACCTAGCCTTAAGGGTGTGAGAACAGGAGAGCTGACCCCCACCACCCCCTCATGTTCCCCCCACAAGCATCAGGAGAGAGGGCCCTGCACCTTGCCTGAGCAAAACAGCAGAGCTGGCCCTGGTGATGTGAGTGAGGGGGGACCCAGATCTGAGGGCCCTAGAGCAGAACAGACCCTGTTTCTTGCATTGGGTGAACTAGCTGAGGCAGTGCTGGAGAGCTGGCCTGGGTAGTGATGATGAGGGAAAGCTAGCAAGCATATCAACCCAACTACCACCCAGGCCCAGAAACAGGGCTGAGTTGACCCATTCCAGCATCCATGAGCACATGAAGGAAACAAACCTACAGATCCAAAACAGCAGGATCTCCATGACATAGGACAACAGGATATCATCCAAGAGGAGCCCCAGTGAGCGCCCATTACCTGTGGTGTAGCAAAAACCAGAGGCCTTGAGCCAGCCCAATGACTTGTGGCAATGAACACTTGCAAGTAAAGATGAATGGACTACAGGGTAAACTGTGTAAGTCAATGGACCACACTACAGCTTCCACAACAAGATTCTTCCTTTTGGTTGTTGTTATTGTTGCTGCTTTATTTCTGATTTTGTTTTGCTTGTTTGGTTTTGGTTTTTCTTTTAAATTTGGTTTTGATGAGGGAGTTGCAAGGGCAGAGGGCACATGTGAGGAAACGGGAACAAAGTGGGACTGGAATACATGATGTCAAATTCACAGAGTCAATAACAATAAAAAAAGAGGGCAGCAAAGTACTGGATTAGAAATGGCAGTATAAGCCGGGCGGTGGTGGCGCACACCTTTAATCCCAGCACTCGGGAGGCAGAGGCAGACAGATCTCTGAGTTTGAGGCCAGCCTGGGCTACAGAATGAGTTCCAGGAAAGGCACCAAAGCTACACAGAGAAACCCTGTCTTGAAAAACAAAAAAAACAAACAAAGAAGAAGCAGAAGTAGAAGTAGAAGTAGAAGTAGAAGTAGAAGAAGAAGAAGAAGAAGAAGAAGAAGAAGAAGAAGAAGAGGAAGAGGAGGAAGAAGAAGAAATGGTAGCATAAAGGTCTGGGTTCACAATATCTAATAAACAAAAAAAGTATAAATGCACATTCATGTGGAGAGGAAATATGTGTGGTGCACATGCATGCACATGTAGGCACATACATATTTATTATATTTCCTAACTCTGTTCAAGAAAGCCCAGGAACAAGTGACAGAAAAGCGAGAGCAGAGAGGAACCTAATACACCAATGCCATAAAATCAATTTCTAAAGCATGTACTCCCTTAAAGGGAACCAGGAATCCTTAGAGCCAGGGCTCGTTTCACTGCTGGGAAGAAGTGCAGCAAGAATCTGAAACATTTTACACTAGAAAGTAAACGTTCAGTGAATGATGGAGACATTGCAAAGGAACACACAAGAAGCAGCTTGAAGGGCTCTTACTAGCCAAATAAGGCAAACTCTGAGCAGAAAAATAAGTAACGAATGATAGGTATAGGTAGTACATACCTATAATTTTAGCACCAGGAGGGTAGATGCAAGAGAATCAGGAGTTCAAGGTCAGTCTCAAATTTATAGTGAGTTTACAACCAGTCCAAGCTAGATAAGACTGTATCACATAAATATTAATTATTCAGTACATTTTTAGGGCTGTCCATATAAGTCAAACCAATCAACATGAGGTCTGCATATCCCACTGTAAGTTATTTATATTTATATTATTTTAAAATAAAATGATGACATTATTAGGCATTCAATAGGAATCAATGGGATTAAGGAGACGGCTATCATTAAGTGTGTGCTGGACAAGAATGAGAACCTGAGTTTGGATTCCCAGCTTCCATATTAAAAAAAAAAAACAAAAAAACTAAGCATCTATAACCCCAACACTGGAGCAGAGGCAGAGACAAATAGATGGGAGTTCATGGACCAGCCAGTTCAGTCACTAAATGAAACCTAGGCTTATCTTTAAGACCCTGTCTCTAAAAGTAAGGTGTGGGGGGGGTGGGGAGGGAAATGAGGGCAGTAAGATGGCTTAGCAGATAAAAGCTCTTGCTATGCAAACCTGACAACCTAAGTTCAATCTCCAGATCCCACAGTGGAAGGGCTAAACCAGCTCTTGAGAGTTGTCCTCTGATCTCCACATACACTCACAACATGGAGTATCTATTCAAACACATGCCCTGGAATCTATGCCTCCGTATCTGTATGAGAATGAAGAAATTTAAGATGCAGAAAAGAAAGTGCTCATCGGTTCAATACAGTGTTAATAAATGTGACTGAAACAAAGAATCATCCTTTGGCCACAATAACACAGGTGAATAATGCAGAATACCATAACAGATGCCAAGCTGACCAGTGGGAGGTCTCATTAATAGGTGCTGGTACACTCCTAGACTACATTCCATTCCCAGGGATGCACACATGATGCACGGGAAGAAGAGCATCCTTCCTTCCAAGACTGTGAGAATGAATATGAGAAACAGCCCAAAATGAAGCTGTCCTTCCTACAGAATATAAAGTTTGTGTTCCTTCAAATTATGAAGAACATGAAATATGGGGAAAGTTGGGGGCAAGTTCTAGATTGAAGGATTCTGAAGAGAAAGACAACCTATGTTCCTGGATAGAAATGGGCCAGAATGGAAAATGAATGATTAGGAGAGAGCTGGCAGAGCCTGCTGATTTCCTCCTCTAGAGTGGAATACACTGTAGGTAGGAGAGTGGACCTTCAGGGGAAAATCACACACGAGAGAGAAAGAAAGGAGATATAGACCTGATGGGGCGGGATGCCAACTGGCAGATCAGGTGAAGGAGCCCAGACTTCTTTGTATTGTAAATATGACACTATTTGAAAGTATATAGCATATATTGGGCACTTTGAATGTATTTTGAATATAATTACCCACTTATGTTCTCTGTCATTCTGAGTTCTTTTTGTCTTTTTTGTTTAAACTGGTATTCCAATTTTTTTTTATTTTTAAAAACCACCTTTCCCTAAGCACAAAAATCTTTTCTAGATGGTACCTAGAAATTTAAGCTTCTTTAAGGGGATAGAATCACAACTACTTCTAAGTACATCTTAGACCTTAACCATCAGCCCAAGGAATAATTTCATATTCACAAATGTTAAGTGGTGTCTGTACATTCTTAAAATCGAGTATCTCAAATGTTCTAACTGGACATTTCATCAGCAGATTTGAGCGAGGAATACATACTGTGCACATGTGTCTCACCACCTGGTTTCCAGCTCGTGACAGTTTTATAAGACTGTAGAACCTTGAGGAGTTGGAGTTCACTAAATGGACCATGGGTGGGTCTTCAGGTTTTATAGCCTGGCCTTACTTCGGGATGGCTACTGTGGACAGAATACAACCTGCCCTCACCCCTTGATGGACTGTATACATGCCTTCTTATGCCAGGAGCCAAAGTAAAACCTTCCTTCCTTCCTTGAGTTGCTTTGGCAGGTGTTTCTGTCACAGCAATGAGAAAGTAACTGTGGTGGTTTGAAAGAATATGGCCCCCAAAGGGAGTGACACTATTAGGAGGTGTGGCCTTGTTAGAGGAAGTGTGTCACTGTGGAAGAGCATTTTGAGGTTTCATTTATGCTCAAGATACTGCCCAGTGTCTCAGACACTTCCTGCAGTGCCTGCAAGATGTAGAATTATGGAACATGCACACCTGAGACATGATGATTCTCTGAAATTTTACATTTTGTATAGGGGTGTGTGTGTGTGTGTGTGTGTGTGTGTGTGTGTGTGTGTGTGTGTATGTACACATATGCATGTGGAAGCTAATGGACAGCTTACTGAAACTGGTTCTCCCCTTCTACTGTGGATTCTAGGGATCAAACGCAAGTCACTAGGGTTAGCAGCAAGTGCCTTCATTTGCTGAGCCATGTCACCAGCCCAACATGATGATTCTGTATGTTTATGGGACTGACTATACATTATAAAGTAAAAAGGTCTCCAGAACTAGATTTCAAACTACCAATATGTATGAAATTCAAATAGTATATATTTAACATGATGGATGATATTTTGCTAAAACTTTACACTCAGGCTACTTTGGACCAAAGATTGCATAATATTGAGCATAGTGTCATACATAAGTCCATCCTCATACTATTTCCTCCATTCAAAGAGCTACAGACCCTTTGCCACATGGCTCAGCACCACACAAGAGCAGGCCATTTACTACTAACCTTATCTCTGCTGTTTCATCAAACCCATAACATGTGAGTATTGCCAACTCTGACTGTAAAACATAAAGTGCAACTGCAGAAACCAAAAAGTTGATTCTGTTGTCTAGATGTAGAGATAACATAGAATATGTTTACATTAAATATTTTTAGCTCTGTCAACTGAAATGGCAGGAACTTAAAACAACTAAGAAAATGTATATCCCTACTATTTTGTTTTGTGGGACAGAGACTCATAGTTCAAGCTTGCTGTGAACTTGCAATGTAGTCAATCACAGGCATACACCACCACACCCAACCTCGGTATTTACCTTCTGTTAATAAAGTAATTTTCACAGAGAATTTGCAGGCTAGACTGGAGAGAATTTCTGAGAAGTCCAGATACGGCTGTACAGAGATTGTAACAGGATGTAGAAGAATGAGGATATAACTGTTACTATATGCCTTGGCTTATAATCCAATCTTATTACCTCACATCTTGACTCTCCATGCCTTCATCCTTCTGCAAAGGATAACAATGGCATGTATGAGAAAACCACTGGCTAATCCTTCTGCTAAGTCATAGACAGGAATGATGCAAGAACAGTAAGTGTCACACTGATACCAACTAAGTTCATGAGTAAATAAACCCATCAACCAAATTAGGACTACAACATTCCTGGATAAGTGTCAAGAAAAAATATGCATTTTAAAATTTCTATTTGCTGACTTAAATGGGGCAAATAAAGGTCCTTAAAGAGGCTGCCAAAGACTTCAGAGGAAAAAAAAATCTCGTTTAAAATATCAAAATTGTTGACCTAAACTTTAAAATGATTGTACTGAAAACACAGTTTCAATTTTATCCAACAAATTAAATAAGCTCTTAGTCTATTAAACCACTAAGTACTCCTTTTTTCCAAAGAATTGAATACTAAATAACTTACCTAAATACTGGAAACCATAATATATGAGTCTCACTATAACACCAAGCTAGACACTTGCAAGAAGAGTAATTGTGAAGAATGAAAAGAAATACATGATCTTTGCTTTCTGTGCAGGCTCAATCTGTTTTATACTCTTTGTGGCACATCCATCAAAAACAATCTCTGTATCATGTCATGTCATGGATTATGGGTCTGTAGCACATGACAATCAGTGATGTCAAAAATAACAATGGAGCCAGTCAGTGGTGGCGCACGGCACTCAGGAGGCAGAGGCAGGCAAATCTCTGAGTTCCAGGCCAGCCTAGTCTACAGAGCAAGTTCCAGGACAGCCAGGGTTGTTACACAGAGAAAGCCTGTCTAGGAAAACAAAACAAAACAAAAACAAAACAAAACAAAACAAAAATAATGGAAGCAGAACTGCACTGTTAGATGCTTATCCACACTGTGTTTTAGGTTTGCTCCTGGCTATCTCCCACTGGCTTTTAGAATTTATCTCTTCACTCTCCAGATACTGTCTTACCACTGCTGTGGGATGGTCTGTATGTCAAGTATGTTGCTGATTGGTCAGTAAATAAATCACTGATTGGCCATTGGCTAGGCAGGAAGTATAGGCGGGACAAGGAAAAGAATTCTGGGAAGTGGAAGGCTGAGTCAGAGAGACACTGCCAGCCGCCATCATGACAAGCCGCATGGGAAGATCCTGGTAAGCTATGAGCAATGTGGCAAAGTAAAGATTAATAGAAATGGGCTAAATATAAGAGTAAGAGCTAGACAATGACAGGCCTGAGCTAATGGCCAAGCAGTTTAAATAATGTAAGAGTCTGTGTGTTTATTTTATAAGTGGGCTCTGAGACTGGCGGGACTTGGTGGCGGGAGCTGGAGAGAAATTCTCCAGCTACATACCACTAGATCACACTGATGCTGAATCAATAGAAGTCATTGTTATGTCTGAACCAATGTCAAATTTTGACAATTGAGTATTCATCCCCACTGCACACTCTGTAAACAAACACCAAGACATCACCAGAAATGGCCATGCTACATGCCCAAGTTTACAACAGACATTTCAACACACTTGATCTTGCCTATTCCACTACTCTAAAGAATAAACACTCATCTTGAGGTATTTTAACAGAACAATTAATATTAATACTGTTCAGCATTAGACTTGGAATTAAAAAAAAAAAAAAGCTGAGAGTGATGCTGATTTCCTGATGATCAAGGGCAAGGTCCAGGGTTCTAGCTCCAGAATCAAAGAGAAAAGCTTATACCAATGAGTTACCAGGTGGTTTATTTGATCACATGTGCATAAGAATAAATTAAAGGCGTGTGCCATCCATGCCAGCACTCAGGGCATAGAGGCAGATATCGTTGAGATCTATCCTGGTCTACAAATCGATTTCCAGGAGAACCAGGGTTGTTACACAAAGAAACCCTGTCTCGAAAAACAAAACAAAATAAACCTAAAACAACAACAACAAATATATATAAGCTGGAAGGTGATAGTACACACTTTAATCCCAGCACTCAGGAGGCAGAGGCAGGAGGATCTCTGAATTTTGAGTTAAAGGCCAGCCTGGTCTACAGAGTGAGTTCCAGGACAGCAAGGGCCAGACAGAGAAATCCTGTCTTGAAAAACCAAAACCAAATAAACATAAAGAATATTTTCAGGCCAGGCAATGGTGGCACATGCCTTTAATCCCAGCACTCAGGAGGCAGAAGCAGGAGGATCTCTGTGAGTTTGAGGCCAGCCTGGGCTACCAAGTGAGTTCCAGGAAAGGCACAAAGCTACACAGAGAAACCCAGTCTTGAAAGAAAAAAAAAAATTATTTTCAGAATTTCATTACTAAACCTGCCTCCTCATGGTCTAGCCACCAGTTAAGTTCTGCCTCCCTAAGACCTCATCCCCCTGAGGAATGAAAGCATTCCTGTGGTGTCACTTCCATGGGCATGCCTGGCCGAAGAGAAAGCCAAGGAAGCCCTGAAAAATTCTAAGATGTGCCTTGGCAACCCATTAGAAAAAAAAAGTGCTTGAGAGAGAAAATTTTCTGGACTCTAATGACAAGTTCCAGGAGATCTGAGGACTCACCAAGTATACACAACAACAATACATAACTTTTAAATAGATTCAGAAATAAGCTTCACTAATATACTCCTTTCCCAGTAAAGCATCATTCATGTGTCTTGCTTCCTTTTCAAGTACTAGAGATGAACTCACTGAGGCTGACTGAGACAAAAGATGAAAATTTGTTCCAGAAGGGACTGTCTTAGGGACGGACCATCACTGTTTCTAATCACAGGAAGGGGAAGAATGATCACTAAAAAACACAGGTGGCTGTTGATTTCTCCCAGGTCCAGAGAAAAGACAAGATGCATGTAAAGAGAGGCCAAGAGCTGGCAGACATCACACAGGAATTCAGATACTTTTTCTTCTCCAACCTAGTTGCTAAATCCACATTACAGTCACTTTCATTTTCCCAGTAAAGCTGCTTTTAGCCTTTAAAGTATGAATTAATTCATTTCCTAGTATTTCTTGGACTAGTCTAACACATAAGCATCCTATAACCACATTCATCTTGAAGAAAAATATTACACAAGAATTAACAGTGGTATAACTGCTTGTTCACTTTCAAAATACTGAATTAGGTATTCCTGTGTTCTGGGCTATCACAGGATGTGTAACTTATTGATATGAATTTGTGATTATAGATCACAAAGTGGTTCCCACAGTGGGCTCTCCAGACCAACAGCATCAGCATTACCTAGAAATTTGTCCACAGTATTTCAAGGGCAGGAGAGACGGCTCAGTGGTTAAGAGCTCTGGCTGCTTATCCAGAGGTCCTGAGATCAATTCCCAGCAACGACATGGTAGCTCACAACCATCTATAAAGGAATCCAACGCCCTCCTCTGATGGGCAGAGGAACATGCAGGCAGAGCACTCATATACATAAATCAGTAAATCTTTAAAAGCATGAATTTTCAGCTCTATTCCATACCCTGGTTTAGAAACTGAGGGAAAGAACTATCAACTACTGCTTTAACAAGCTCTCCAGAGAACTCTAACACACCTCACTCCCCATGGAACACTGGGTCCCGAGGTTATCTCAAGGTCTTAAGGTGGTTCTCAGCATTTGGTTTCTTGAGCCATTTAGTATTCCGTAGTAGCATGAAATGAGTGGAACAGACAAGTGCAAGTGGTTTGGTAAATCACAGAAACTACAACACTTGAAAGATAATGAAAAGTTGATAATGAAAAGTGTGATAATTGGGACTGGAGAGATGACTCAGTAGTAAAAAGCACTTGTTGCTCTTACAGAGGACCTGTGTTCATTCAGTTCTCAGGACCCACAGGGCAGCTCACAACCATCTACAACTCTAGTTACAGAAGAACCAACACTCTTCTGACTCCCATGGGCACCAGGCACCCACTTGTGCATACACATGTATACTCATACAAAATAAAAATAAAAAATCTAAAAATTTTTTTCTAAATTGTTACATCCATATAACATACAACAAGGCAATAAAAAAAAAACCTCACAAACCGGGTACAGTGGTACACACCTTTTTAATCCTAGCACTCTGAAGGCAAGCAGGTTAATCTCTAAGAGATCCAGGCCAGCCTTGTCTACAGAATCAGCTCCAGGCCAACTAAGGTTACATAGCGAGACCCTATCTCAAAAAACCAAAACAACAAAACAGAAAGCTCATTTAAGTATATTATAGAAGTTTTTTTTTTTAAGAGGGTGCTTCTAGAAGATTAAAAACAAAATATTAACAAACAAAATTATCATCACAGGCAAGGAGAGCTAATCCCTCTATATAAGGACAGTTATGAGACTGTTCTAAAGGCCTGTTTACAGGACTGGCCTTAGCCGGCAGTTGGAAATAATTTACAGAAAGCTAGATTTCTGAAGAGCTCCCACCATCAACTGATAAGAAAGGCTCACTGTGCCTGAACTGAATGTGCAAACAAAATGGTTATGCTCAGCACCTGCTTTCAGTCTCAGGGTCTAGAACTACTTGTACATATGCCAGGCATGAGGTATTTGTGTGACAGTCACTAAGCCCTGCATGCAGCCACTAACAAGCTTCCCTAGTTAGGAACATTTCCCTTGCATTGTCACAATTTCTGGAAGAATTAGATGTGGCTTGTGTGACTCTACTAGGAGAAACTTGGACCCGGTTCTCCCCAAACTTTACCCCATGCACCTTGTCTTTTGCTGATTCTGCTTTCCATCCTTCTGTTGTAATAAGACATGGAGGGCTGTAAAAACAATTATCACACCAAGTCAGGCCTGTGTGTTCTCCTAGCAAATTACCAAACTGGAGAATGGTGCTGGGAATCCCCAATATATTTTCTTACTTACACTATTAATGAGGGAAAACATTGTCAACACCATTAAGTCTGCCATGTTCATGCTACCCTTATTTGATCCATTAGGAAAAGCATTTTACTATTATTTTAGTCCCATTATCTTATTTTGCAACATATCCAGTAAACCTAATTCAACCACATGAAAAATCCTTAACCAGTCAAAGGCAGGGCAAACTTACAAGCCATTGGGGAAACTGGTATGCTGTAACCAACAGAGGAATACTTTCTAGGCAGGACAAAACAAGAGAAGACTGACCACTAAACCTGGTTACCTGGAAAACATAAAACTTAAAGATACTGGGAACAAATCTCAAAGAAAGTCATCATTTCCCACAACTCTAAATTATATGTAACTTCTGTTATTTTATACAGTAAGACATAATGACAGAAAAGGCAAGGTTTCAAATGAAGCCCTAAATTATGTCACAGACTCTACAGCTCCCAAGGACTGGCTTGCCACCAGGCTGATTCTCAACAGGTCAGCCTTATTAAGCAAACTGTCAAGAATGCAAGTGAGAACAGCTTGCTTCTCCATGCTCTGAGGACGCTTGTGGTGAGGGATACTGAAGAAACTCAAGGGAGTTTGGCAAATTTACTTTTAGAAAAGCTACTCTTTCCACCATTTAAAAGACCAAGGAAATGTTGGAAAATGTTAATATAAAAATTAAATAAGATTAACACAGTGCTTATTAATAACAGTATCATTAATGATGGAACTTTTCAGTCTTACAATCACCACTAAAACTTTCTAATCTATGTAAACTAATAGGCCATGAGTACTTTTTTTTTTTTTTTTTTTAAGAGATAGGGTCTCACTATGTAGTTCTGGCTGTCCTAGAACTTACTCTGTAGACCGGACTGTCCTCAAACTCAAGAGACTCTCCTGCCTCTGCCTCCCAAGTGCTGGGACTAAAAAAAAGTGTGAGCCACTACACTGGGCTTAGGTTAAGGATACTTATAGTTTATAAGAATTTGATATAAAATAAGACAATGAAATACTAGAATTTTGTGGCATACTGACTGGAATTAAAATAGTCAAAGGTAGAGGGGCTGGGAACATGGCTCTGTGGGTAAAGTGCTTAATGTGCAACATGAAAACCTGATTTTGAATCACCAGCACCTACGTCAAAAGCCAGGCACAGCAGCATGTGCCTGCAACTCTAATACTCGGGTAATCTGGGGCGCAGGTGGATTCCTGGAGCCCACTAGCCATCCAGTAAAGGTGAATTAGTTCAGTCAAAACTGTCTGTCTCAGCCGGGCGGTGGTGGCGCACGCCTTTAATCCCAGCACTCGGGAGGCAGAGCCAGGAAGATCTCTGTGAGTTCGAGGCCAGCCTGGGCTACCAAGTGAGTTCCAGGAAAGGCGCAAAGCTACACAGAGAAACCCTGTCTCGAAAAACCAAAAAAAAAAAAAAAAAACCTGTCTCAAAAAACAAGGTGGAAGACAGGTGCCACAGACACCCCAAATCAACCTCTGGCCTTCTTACACATATACAGCACACACAACAATCAACTATGTACTGATGCCTAATATCTGCTGCTGAGACCTGGTTAACCCAGTATTTATTGGTCTGTCTTTAGCACTAGGATATTGTATAACTGTTTTCAGCACCGACTTTGCTTGCTTATATTCTCAAAAGCCAAAGTTTTAGTCCCCCTAATAAACCAAGCTGTTTTTCTTTTACTGCATTTAATTAATTTCTTCGTGTGGATGTGTGTGTGTGCCCTCTCTCATGTGTGCATGGAGGAGGTCTGAGCACAAGTTGTGGGATTTGGTTTTCTTTCCCCCATGAAGGTCGTGCAGATTGTCATCAAGTTTGACAGTAAGTGCCTTTACCCTCAGAGCCATCATGACAGCACAAACCCAAGATCTTACTTTTACCTAGAACTGCACTGCTTTTTATTCCTCAGGCAGTGCTGACTATCTATAACTCACAGAAGGTAAATAATATTCTTCTGCTACGGACTTTTAATAAACTAGAGAATGTCTATGTGAATTTAGTCAATGAAATAACTATCTGTATAGATGTGTCAAGTTTTGGAAACTCAAGTAGGTACAACAGACAATTAATGAAAATGGTCCTGGCTGTCCTAGAACTCATTCTGTAGACCAGGCTGGTCTCGAACTCACAGAGATCCACCTGCCTCTGCCTCCTGAGTGCTGGGATTAAAGGCAAGAGCTATCACACCTGACTATAAATGGAGGGAATTTTAATCTGGAACGACAAAGCTGTTTTTGGGAGTCTCTGAAGCTACAGCCAGATGACTTTCAAAGAATATTTGTGCAGTAAAGTCTGTGTTTTCAACATACCTCCAAAGGTTTTAAAAACTCATATTACACCATGGTTTTTCATAAAAGTTATCTAATGAAAGCTGAAAAAATAGTATTTTGAAGCAGCCAATTTTGATGATGTGTAACTGTAATCCCAGCATTTGGGAGGCTGGGGCAGGAGGATCCCATGTTCAAAGCTAGCCTGTATGCATAATAAAATCCTGTCTCAAATAAATATATACATTTTTAGAAAGGGGGCTGGACAGATGGTTTAGCAGTGAAGAGCATGTACTGCTCAAACAAACATCCTGAGTTCAGTTCTCAGCACCCATATCAGGTAGCTTACAACTTTTACTTCAACTCCAGGAGATTCAACAACATCTTCTGGCCCCCTGGAACAGAGTATTCACAAACTCACTGTCACACACACACAGACACATTATTAAAAATTTTAAAAACAGTAAGAATCCAGTGGTGGTGGCACATGCCTTTAATCCCAGCAAAGTCTGGCAGAACTTCGAGTTCAAGGCCAGCCAGGTCTACAGAGTAACTTCCAGGACATGCAGAGCTACACAGAGAAACCCTGTCTTGGGGGGGTGGGGGGGGCGGACAAGAAAGAAAGGGCAAGGGGGAGAAGGGGAAGAGAAGGGAGAGGAGGGGAGGGGAAGCCTGCACCATGATGAATGGGGCTGAGGGTATATATAGCTCAGTAGCACAGTACTGGCCTAACATATGCAAGGTCCTGGGTCTGGTGACTGCACTGTAGGCAAGGAAAAGAGATGTGGGGAGACTCAGATGACTATGTATGACCAGTTATCGTAAGGAAAAATTAAGTCTCTTAATTCTAAAAATATAATTTTCACCTAAACTCAAACTAGAAGATTTTAAAAAACTGTTTAGCTCAAAGTAGTGGTGCACGCCTCTAATCCCAGCACTACAGAAGCAGAGGCAGGTGGATCTCTGAGTTCAAGGATAGCCTGGTCCACATATTGAATTCCAGGACAGCCAGGGTTATACAGAGAAACCTTGTTTAAAAAAAAAAAAAAAGTTTCTAGTTTGGAAAATGATGAATATAATTTGGAAACTTGAATCTAAGTCTCGGAACATCAGCCTGCAAAACATCTCAATAATGGACAGAGGTTACCGGAATGAAACTGACTATCTATAGATAATACAATTTCAACTACGAGCAATTATAATTCTATCTGCTTTCTAATGGCATGCAGTATGTTCAAAACCCAGTAAAAAAATTTAATTCTAAAATGTGATATACAGACAAGAACTATTTGCTGATGTCTAGTAACCATCTGGTGGACTTGGAAATCTTACAATGGAGTTTTAAATCAGAATCTTAAAAAAGTTCATGGAAGCATAAATTAAAATTTAAATGAAAACAAGATAAAATAAAGTTTAGTTTTTTTTTTTTAGTTATACATAGAATATGGGGGTTTGCTAATATGCCAACCAGTATCATCACTTTAAAAATATAGTGAACATTTTGAAATCTGGTAAATATTTTCCATCAAAAAATTGAAAAGCAAGAGCTCAGGTGATGTCCAGTCTGCAGGAGCAATGGGCTTTCCTGGGTAGAGGGAAAGTTCAATACCTGTTGATAGCAAAAAAGGCAATAGTGGATGTAGGACAGCGGTCCTGGGAGACGGCGAGGTTCTACTAGAATGAGCCACTTTGGCATCTGACTACTGAGACAGAAGGGAACTTGGGACCAGCTAAAACTGTTCGTAGAACTGCCTTTTTGAACTGCCTTTTTTGACTCCCAACTCTTCCCATATTCCACAGAGGTTGGACCCAAAGGGCCAGGCTCTAGTCTAGTGCTATCTCTGGTCCTAATGTCCCATCAGCCTCTGTTTGAGCCTAACAGTAGCTCTGTAGGTCCTGACGCTACAGCACTGAGTACTGTTAGCAAATATAACCCAACCTCATGCCATATCTCCTGGCAATCACGAGTATCCATTCTACTTTGGGCAATGGAACTTGGGGCTATACAGTTACAATGTTAGCCCTGTACAACAATGCGCCTTCTTACCCTTAGGCTTGATCAGGGTGTTGGCAGTGTCAGCCTTTAATCCCAGCACTCAGGAGGCAGAGGCAGGTAGATCTCTGTGAGTTCAAGGCCAGCCTGGTCTATAGAGAGTTCCAGGACAAGCTCCAAAGCTCCACAGAGAAACCCTGTCTCGAAAAACAAACAAATAAACAAAAAAAAGACACTAAGGCTTTAGGTCAGTGGTTCTCAACCTTCCTAATGCTGAGACCCTTTAATACAGTTGCTTATGTTGTAGTCACCTCCAACCATAAAAATACTTTCATTGGGTTGGGGATTTAGCTCAGTGGTAGACTGCTTGCCTAGCAAGTGCAAGGCCCTGGGTTCGGTCCTCAGCTCTGGGGGAAAAATATATATATATATAAATTTCATTGTTAATCCTAACTGTAATTTTGCTACTGTTATGAATTATAATGTAAATATCTGATATGCAGGATATCTATGACTCCTGTGAAAGAGCCATTTGACAGCCCCACAGAGGTCAAAACCCACAGGTTGAGAAACATTGCTCTAGAGATAACCCAAAGATTCCTGGTAAGAGTGTTTGGGACCACTATGCCACTTTCAAACTCCCCTTGACCAGAAAATAGATAGTAGATGTCAGACAGGAAGTAGATAGAAGACAATAAATCTGTTTCACTGGGGGTATCAATGCGAACATCATCAGACAAAATAGGATACAAAAACAGGCTCTGACATTAACAAGGCACATGTCAACACCCTGATCAAGCCTAAGGGTAAGAAGGCACATATATGATCCACTGGCTACTGATTTGGATGCCTTTGTATGTTGTCAACCAAACTAGGGGCAGCTAAACTGAGTAGAGCCAGCTAATTCTAAATACATTTTCATTATAAATAAGTTAAAACTATAGGGCCAGTAAAATGGCTTAGCAAATAGATAACTGCTACTGTTCCTGACTATGAGCTGAATCTCCAGAACCCATACAGTGGGAGACAATCAACCAAAACTGTTCTCCATCTCCTCAAGTGTGTACATGTGGTCCATGTACACACACACATAATATAAAAAAACAACTTTTATGAAAACTGAAAATATCAGTATGAAGTCACAACATACCCATGTTTCTAACTTTTGTTTTGTTTTGACAGGGTCTCACTCTCTAGCCCAAGCTGGCTACAAACTCCTGATGATCCTCTTTCCTCAGCCTCCTGAGTGCTGGGATTATAGCAATGAGTTACCACACCTGGCTCTAAATTTTATTTTTGAAACTTATTAGAAGCAATGAGTAATCCAACAGCAGTGAACATCCCTGACAACTGACTGTGATTGCTAAAGCCCATTTCCCAGTTGAAACTTCAAGAGTTCCTTGAAGAAATAGCCAGTTCTGCACACGGGATTAACTGAGAAAAAGAGGAAGTTATTCTGGAAGAACAGAGAACTCCATTACAAAGGACTCCATCTGGCCACAAGCCAGATAACAGAAGTATCTAAAGCGCAACTGCAGTCAGGCAGGGCGGAAGGATGACACCTGCAATCCCAACACCTCAGCGGCAGAGGCCGGAGGAGTCAAGAATTGAAGAACAGCCTGACTTACACAGTGAGTTAGAGGCCAATCTAGGTTACATGAGATCCTGCTTGAGGGGCAGAGGGAGGAGCATGCTGAAGAGATGACTCAGTGGTTAACAGCACTGACTACTCTTCCAGAGGGCCTGGGTTCAATCCCCAATACCCATATGGCAGCTCATCTGCAATTCCAGTCCTAGGGGATTTGACATCTTCTTCTAGTCAGTGTGCACTGCATGCACTACACAGACATACATGCATCACATAAAAAATATTAATAAGTAAGAAAGAAATCAGGGGCTGGAGATGGCTCAGCAGTTAAAAGCATACATTTCTCTTGCAGAGTGACTGAGTTCAGTTCCCAGCACCCATGAGAAGTGACTCACATCCAAGGGATTCTGATGCCCTCTTCTGTACTCCGCAAGCACCTGCACTTTGTGCGCATACCCTCCCATAGACACAGACACATACATAAAATTAAACAATATAAAATTTTTAAATGATTTGAAATTTTTAAAATGATTTAAATCCTTAAAAAAAAAAGTAAAGAAAGCAAGCAAAATGCAAGAAACAGAGAACTACAGTGGTTTTAAAGCCCATCGACTACGTAAAGATCCATGACACTGCAAGAAACAATTGGTCACAACAGGCAGTCACCCGAGCATCGACCCCCAAACCTAGCAAAATGAGGAAGGTAAAATTAACATCTATTTTGCTTCTGAAGATTTTAAAGATACTAAATAAATGGAAAAAGAGTTTGGTTTTTTTTAAGATTTATTTATTATGTATACAGTGTTCAGTCTGCATGCCAGAAGAGGGCGCCAGATCTCATTACACAGGTTGCTGGGAATTGAACTCTGGACCTCTGGAAGAACAGTCAGTGAGTGCTCTTAACCGCTGAGCCATCTCTCCAGCCCAAAAAGTTTTCTTTATACAAGGATTTCAACTAATAGATGTCAGTAAGCTGTAATAAGAAAACTATCTTCTATGTTAGGCAAAGCACTCTACCACTGAGCTGTTGTCTCCTACACAATGCCATCTTTTATCATCCTTGGGGATGAGGTCAAACCAGCATTTGAGCCTCTCACATCTGTGAGTGACATCTATTAGAAAGGCTGATGGGATCTGACCAATTCTTGTAAAACCAAAACTGAACCAGCCCAACGATGAGAGCAACAGGAGGAACACTGAGCCTGCTATGCTGATGCTCACCAAAGGCTCCAGAACTAATGGCCAGAGTACAGGAAGTACGGGGTTAACCAAAACTACCAAATACAACCCGCTAACAGACCGTGCACAGTTCTCCAGGTGAAATGACAGCATTCTTTCCTCACGTGAAGGGAAAGGAGAAAACTTAACAGGCTCACTTGTGTGGACAGCTCTTCCATGTGTGATGTGACAATTTCTGCCTTCTAAATTAAACACACCAACTGTAAAAACCATTTTTTGAGACTAGGCAAATGTAAACATTTTGGCTACAGCATATTAAAGAATTGAAGAACTTGTTAACACTACTAATTAGTGACATTAACAGCACTGTGGTTATACTTTTTAAAAGTCCAAGTGTGCTAGTAGATTTATACTGAAATATTAAGGGGTAAATTCATATCTAGGATTCCTTTAAAAATTGCCACATAGTGGAGGTGGGGCAGTAGAATGAAATAAATAATTGCCAAAATGTGAATTATGTGAAATCAATCTTTTGTTTTTACAAATTTTTAGTATCTTAGTTTTTTTCAGCTGCGTCACCAGTAGGTAGATGCACTTCTAAATGCATAATTTTAAAGTCTCTAGAGTATTTACTCTATTTTTCATTTCCAAAAATTTAAAATCCCTATTTCAATACATTCATGATGATTACCTGCTTTATAAACAGATACTGCCTATATACAGCTAAGTCTCTGTCAGGCATAAAATTGCTCTGATAATGTCCTACTTCATTCTGCTTTCAGTGAGATCTGAGATGGTCACTTTTTTTAAGACCCTGCATCTGTTTCATCAACACTTGGTTACAGTTAATATTACAATCAAAACAACTTACACTGTAACTTCAGGGGTAACCAGTCATACATAATGTTTGTCATAAAAGTTGGTCTCAGGCCAGGCGGTGGTGGGGCACACCTTTAATCCCAGCACTCAGGAGGCAGAGCCAGGCAGATCTCTGTGAGTTTGAGGCCAGCCTGGGCTACAGAGTGAGTTCCAGGACAGGCACCAAAACTACACCGAGAAATCCTGTCTCAAAAAAACCAAAAAACACAGTGGTCTCAACCTATATGCACACACTGCTGTCCTGTCTGGAACTTAGGGTGTAGCTCAGACTGTGTGTTCACTTCAAGCTCCAACACTGCAAAATGAAAGAAATAACAAAACCCTGCCATCCTGTGGGTCTTTCTAGAGCCTTTTAAGCAGTGGTTCTTAACCTGTGGGTCACAACCCCTTTGAATCACTGTAAAATAGTTATTTATATTATAATTCTTAACAGTAGCAAAATTAGTTATGAAGTAGCAACAAAAATAAATTTCATGGTTGGGGTCGCTATAACAAGGGTCACAGCATTAGGAAGGATGAGAACCACTGCTAACATATGAACCTAACACAAGTAAATGACCTAAGATTTTTCTATGGGATAAACTTTTTTTGTTTTGTTTTGTTTTTTGAGACAGGGTTTCTCTATGTAACAGTCCTGGCTGTCTTGGAACTCATTCTGTAGACCAGGCTGGCCTCGAACTCAGAGATCCACCTGCCTCTGCCTCCCGAGTGCTGGGATTAAAGGCATGCGCCCCTGTTGCTGCGTGGCTCAGGATAAACTTTTTTAAGTTGTCTGAACTTTTTCAAATCTGAAGAAGTTTTGGATTGTAAGAGTCCAAAGTAAGAGTGTTAACATATCCCACACTCTCAGAGACAAGCACTTCTTTCCTATTGGAGCTTTTTTTTTTTTTTGGTTTTTCGAGACAGGGTTTCTCTGTGTAGCTTTGCGCCTTTCCTGGAACTCACTTGGTAGTCCAGGCTGGCCTCGAACTCACAGAGATCCACCTGGCTCTGCCTCCCGAGTTTTTGAGGAAATGTAAAGTTTGGCACTGGCTGAAAACTGCAGAACTTTTCTGAAATGTCGGGAAAATGAACACTAGTTCCTTCGTTGGTCAGGAGATCCAAATGAAGAAGTCCACTCAGAAGTCTGAATCCATAATTCTTATCCAGTTTCAGCAGCTGCCAACAGTACTGTCTTGCAAAAGACATTTAGAACTCAAAAGAATCTTCAGGGTCCTGCCAGTTGTCAAATGTAGGACACAACCCTCCCTCAAGCTAAGGATGGAGCTCAGTGAGAGGCATGTGCTGTGACATACATGAGGTCCCAGCTTTAATCCTCAGCAAAGAGGAGAGGAGAGGACTAGACTCTAAAAAGCGTATGGCACTACTGAGCAACTTGGTACTGACTCAGAAGGAATTTAAACACTTAGTCCCCTCCTTAAATATTTAAGTGGACTGCTGAAACACTGGCCCTCCACCACATCACTCTCCCCAGCACCCTACAAAAGAAACAACCACCCACCACTTTCAGTTGTCCTTCATTCTACCCAGCAACCAACAGGCAGGCAAGGCAGTGTGGTTGCTCAAATGGCAAGCTGTGGTGCCAGAATGAGTCCAAACTCCTGTTCTCTGGGCCTCGTTCTCCTATCTGTAAATCTACCCTTGTAGTATGGTCATGAAAATCAGCTTTGTTTTGAAGACATGAATACTTAGTGACATTTGACCATCTTTTTTTTTTTTAATAGTCACTACTATCTTTTACATTATACCTTATCAGAGATATAAAGGATAGAATAATTTTTAAGAAATTACTCTGATAAATACCCTTCGTTCCACTAAATCCTTTCAAAAATATCTTTAAAGGCAAACAAGTTTCTATGACACTTCTTTGAAATACTATATTTAGATGTTTCCTTTACAGCATCTCATCCTATTTGTACAGACAAGATTTTGTTTCAATTTAAACACCACAATTAAGACAATGTGCTAGACTTTCCTCGCTGCCACAGAGACAATTAAAAGGAGGAAAATGTCTTTTGCTGCACAGTTTCAAAGGTTTCATCGCACAGTCTCTGGTGCTTGTGGAGGTCAGAAGAGGGTGCCAGATTCCCTGGAATTGGTTCATGGTTATTGTGAGCCACTACATGAATACTAGGAACCTGGGTCCTCTGTAAGAGCAGCAGGTGTTTTTACTGCTGAACCCGCCTCTCTGGCCCCAATAAAGATATATTTTTAACAAGACAAATTTTTTTAATTATTTGAAGTTTTACCTATATTTTACAATGAAACCAACAAAATAACTAAAACATATAAAAAACAAGATGGAGGGAATGAGCATTGGCACTGGTGGTATTGGCTTTCCAAAATGAAAAAAAAAAAATTATTCTCTGTGCATCATCAATAAATACAGTTTTCCAGGCATAGTAATACACATCTGTAGTCCCAATATTTGGTACACAAAGGCAAAAGGAAGGATTACTACAAATCCGAGACCAACTGCTCTACATTCCAGGTACCAGGCCAGCCAGGACTACATAACAAGATCCTGTGTGTCCCCCCACATACACACTTATCCCACCACCCCCAAAAGAAAAAAACTGAAGAGATGGCTCAGCAGCCAATACTCACTCCACTTGCAAGGTATCCACCCACTGGCCTCTTCTGGCCTCCATGAGCACTAGACATGCATGTGGGGCACAGACATATGCAGGCAGGCAAAAACCCTCATACACATAACAAATAATAAATATTAAAGGCCAAAAACTTTTAAAATATTTGTTCTATTTATTTGTATTTGGGCAGGCACAGGCTTGCCACAGCACTATGGAAGTTTCAGGAATGGGTTCTCTTCCACCTGAAGGGTCACCAGAGATGGAAAGCAGATCACAAACAAAAACAGATCTCTTCTTCTTCCTGGAACAACTACAAGATTACCTAGCCAATGCTGATATAGAAATGTACTGAATGTACTCTAGAACAGTGTACTGCAACTGTTAAACTGAAGACAGGAACAACATAGAAGATCTATGCCTGTTCTTAGCTAAGATCCCTATCAGAAGGGTCAGCAGTCATTCCTTCACTGTGAATCTTGTCTCCCATTACCCGCATTTGGTAAACTGAAAGACCAAATAAAAAGATGAGTCCAAGTAAAAGGCTAGGTGCAGTGGCTCAAGCTTGTAAACCCAGTATGTGAAAGGGGTGGCAGGAAGATGAACCAAGCTTATCCTCAACTATACACAGTGAGTTTGAGGCCAGCCTGAGGTTCATTAAGACCCTATCTCATGGTGGTTCATACAGAAACCTCCAACTAGTCGAAGTGTCTTTGGAACGCTCAACCACAAAAATCAACTCTGTATCACATTCTCTCCCCAAGGCTCAGGACCATCTCAGAAGGAGACAAGGAAGGACTGCGGCAAAACAGAACCTTCTGGAGATGACAGAACTGTGCTCATAGGCTCACAGCTGTGTGGCTGCTTGCACAAGACCTGCACAAGAACAAGCCAGTCAGCATTCCAGCATGAAGCGGGCAGAGGCTCATAAGCCCCTACCCCTAGGTGAGGAGCTATGACTTCTGGGGGACGGAAGGTCATTTCTCTTTAAGGTTGTGACTCCTGGTTGGTCAACCATATTCTGGTGGATGGCCCCACACCCAATATCTAGACAGCACAAATGAGTTCATGGGTTATTTTAAAAAGGAATGAAGCTGAGGGAAATGAGGTAACAAGGATCTGGAAGGAGTTAGGGTAAGGAGTGGGGGTGGTGAATACTGTATGAATATCTCAAAGAATAAAAACCCCAACTTTAGAGGAATCAAATGAAAAGTGAAAATAAATCAGCTAGAGAGGCTTACTCTTTGGGATGTACCTAGATCCCAAACACCTTGTTCTGCTTCCTACAATCAAGCTTAATGAGCTCCAGGAACCCAGCTTAGACTTCACCAAGCCATGGGCCAACTTGCAAACTACCTAGTCCCCTAAGCATCTAAAAGGCAGTTAAAATCAACCACAAAGAATCTGTTTATTCGAGGTGTAGTTTAGACATAGTTGGTCTGCACCAGCACACAATTTCCACCTTCATCAAATTCCAATGTAGTAAAGAGTAGATAGTAATCCCATTTTACAAAGAAGGCTAAAGGGCTGAATCATTTTACTAAGCTAAGGAGGCAGAGGAGAGTAGAATAATACCTCCAAACAAACTGTCTGTACCTTAATCCACAGAATATGTGAAAATGCTGTATTACCTATCAAGGGAAAATCTAAAATTGTAGAATGAACTAAGGTTGCTCATCAGCTGAATGTGGAATGCAATGATCATGATGAATACAGCCCAAAACAAAATCATAAACTTACTTAAAACATTATGAGATAATTTTGTAATTTTTGTGGTTTGTAACCTGATTGCATGTAACAAGTAGATGACAACATTGTGTCACAACAGCAAAAGACTAGACACAATACTATCATGTGGGTCCTTATTCTTGAGAGGAGGAAGGTGGATAAACAAAGAGGTGGTGTCAGAGATGGAAATATCAATAGAAAAGGAATTGTTTTGAGGAGCTGAAGAGATGGTTGAGGAGTTAAGAGCACTAGCTGCTCTAGAGGACCTAGTTCAATTCCCAGCATCCACATGGCAGCCCACAACCTTCTGTAACTCCAGTTTGGGGGGGGGGGGGGGGGGTGTTTCTGATGCCCTCTTCTGGTCTTCTTGGGTACTACATGCATGTAGTACACATATACATTCAGGCAAAAATCCACACCCACAATAAAATAAAATTTTAATTTTTAAAAACTGGGATGGAGGGCAAAGATACTGTAATTGTGTTTAGCCTCCAAGGCTGCAAAAGGCAAGGGACATAAGTTGTCCCTGGAAGACAAAGGAGTCCAGTAAGAGTCATGTACGACTTCTGACCTCCAGAAATCTGAGCTAATGGAGTCTGCTGTTTTAACAGCAACTAAATTTGTAACAAGTTGCTTTAACAGGAAATGAATACATAGCCCAGTTCTACCGCCACCATGCAAAAAGAAAATCTGCTAAATGGTTTTGTACAGAATATAAGTACCAGGCCAGGTATGGTGGCACATGCCTTTAATCCCAACATCAGGCAGCAGAAGCAGCAAATCTCTGTGAATTTGAGGCCAGTCTGGGTACAAAGTTGGTTCCAAACAAGACTGTCACACAGAGAAACTCTGTCTTAAAAAAAACACACAAAGGGAAAGAAAGAAAAGAATATATGTACCTGAATTTTAGCAATGACACTTTTAACAATCTGTATCATTTATGCCTCAAAATTTAGCTAATATAGTTTTATATAAATTATTCACTCCTAAAAAAATTAAACAGTAACTAATCCTAAATTTAAACTTCTTATTTAGGGTCAGTGAGAAAGCTCAATGGATAAGGGACTTGCCATGCAAAGTTGTCCTCTGGCTTCCACATGAGCCACAAGGTGAGCTTTCTTGTGTGTATACACGCACGCACACACACACACACACACACACACACACTATTCAAACTGATAACAGATACTACACGTGATCTTAGCCAAAAGGCTGAGAATCCATACACAGTATTAAATAAACATTTTTTAACTTCTTATTCTTGGGCCGGGGGTGTCTTTTAATTGGTAGAGTGCCTGTCTAATATGTAAGAAGTCCTGGGTTTGATTCCTAGCACCACATAAACCTACGGTATGGTGTTCATGCTTGTAATCCCAGCACTTAGAAGGCAGAGGGAAGAGTATCAGACTTTTAGTAGTGGTAGAGCAGGATACCACTTAATACCACCATTCCGGAAGCAGAGGTAAGTGGACTTCTGTGAGGCCAGTCAGTTGCAGGCCAGCCAGAGCTACATAGTTAAGACTGTCTCAAGAAAACCAACACAATCTCGTCCAAAGCTCTTTCAGTTAGATTCCAATCTAGGATACTTAAGTTTCTCTCTCTAAAAATAAAAAAAATAAAGACCACTTCATACTCTTTTAAATTACAATTTATTTGTCCACCAACCAAGAAAGTAACATGCCCTTGACTTGGCTTTGTCTTTTTTGAAACAGGATCTGACTTTGTAATCCAGGATTGGTTTAAACTCACTATGTGGCCCAGGCAGGTCTCAAACTCACATTCCTATGCCAATACAACTTGTAGAAGTTGACTGTTTTAATTTACAGGTTCATTTTCTAGCACAAAAACTTAATATTATTAATTTGTGTTTATGTGTTATGAATGTATGCATGCCTATGAAGGCCAGAATAACTTCAAAAGCCCACATAGCTGAAGTTAAAGAAACCAAACTCAGGTCCTCTGAAGACCACGAAGGGACTAACCACTGAGCCATCTCTCCTAACCCTCAAACTCTTCAAAGCCTTGTTTTCCTTTTCCTCTCTTTTAAGAAACCAACTTTGGCTGGGCGGTGGTGGCGCACGCCTTTAATCCCAGCACTCGGGAGGCAGAGCCAGGTGGATCTGCTGTGAGTTCGAGGCCAGCCTGGACTACCAAGTGAGTTCCAGGAAAGGCGCAAAGCTACACAGAGAAACCCTGTCTCGAAAAAAACCAAAAAAAAAAAAAAAAGAAAAAAAGAAAAAAAAAAAAAAAGAAAGAAAGAAAAAAAGAAACCAACTTTGAAGCAGAAAAAGTTTTCCCAGAATTAAATCCACTGTAGTTTATTTTTAATGTATTTTCAAATGACTTCTAATTTTTAGGAGAACCGGGTAAATTTACTTAAGAATATTTAATACCACTACGTAAATAAATTCTAGATTCGAAACTTGTTTCCAATAAAGCTATCAAAAGGTCATTAAACAGTCACAACTTTCTGACTTACTTGTAATAATTAGGCAGCAGGGCTCAGTGTACTAACTGGAGTGAAGCTCTATGATCAATTTAATGTGTGCCTGTGGGCACATCACTCAGCATCTCTAAATTTGCTTCTTCAACCATAAAAAGAGAAAAATACTGCTGACCTGCCTCAGAGGGATGTTCTAAGAAATAACTAATGACTACAGAACTTAAAACATTACAGAATCAGAATGTTAAGGAATCCCTTTAAACCATATACTCTGGACCTAAAGCATCCATCTGCTGGGGTTACTGTCTACACTGGTCTGTCGCACACGCCTTTAATCCCAGCACACGGGAGGCAGAACCAGGTGGTTCTCTGTGAGTTTGAGGCCAGCCTGGACTACAGAGTGAGTTCCAGAAAAGGTGCAAAGCTACACAGAGAAACCCTGTCTCAAAAAACAAAAAAACTACATACATCAAAGATCCAAGAACACAGAAGTTTTGTTTGTTTGGTAGGTACTGGAGAGCTAATATA
Organism: Peromyscus eremicus; assembly: GCF_949786415.1. NCBI lineage: Eukaryota > Metazoa > Chordata > Mammalia > Rodentia > Cricetidae > Peromyscus > Peromyscus eremicus. Next base: position 47,394,672 of record NC_081420.1, read on the forward strand.
GGACAAGCTCCCTATAACTGAGCTATACCACTGGGTATAGCTTTTCTTATGAGACAAGTGTCTGGCTATACTTGAGATCCTCCTGCCTCAGCTTCTCAAGTGCACCAGCACTTGAGATCACACTGTGCTTGATCTGGGATTTCTGAAAAGTGGCCACCCAATAAAAGAGCCTCCTCTGTTAATCCTCGTGGCTTCCCTTAGGGGCAATCCCTTACAACTGGACTTCATTAGTAACAGCTGCAAAATCACTTCACAAAACTGTTAAGACTCTGTACACATTATAGCTCCTCAAAGACTATTCACTCCTAGTAGCACTAGACATTCAAATCAACTAACAATACCAAACACCACTCTAAGTCGGGCCTTCAGAGTAGTACCCTGTACGTTGTTATTTGGTTAGAAAGAAAGAAAGAAAGAAAGAAAGAAAGAAAGAAAGAAAGAAAGAAAGAAAGAGAAAAGAGAAGAGAAAGTGACACGCTGAATGTGAATAAAACCTTGCTAAAGTCATCAAAAAAAATGACAGCTCTGTATGAGGCTGCCCACCATGTTACATACTGTAATCCAGGCACATGGAAGGTAGAAGCAAGTCATCATCCTTGACTACAAAGGGAGTTTGAGTTATACACGACCTTGTCTCAAAATAAGAGAAGGCCAGTTAGGAAAGTTCAGCCATAAAAGCACTTGCTACCAAGCTCAATCCCTGGAATTCACACAGTGGAAGAGAGGAAGAGACTCAGCAAAGTTGTTCTCTGACCTCCACACACTCACCCCCACAGACAGAAGATGGACACATACACACATATTAAATAAATAAGCAAACTAACCAACTACAAAATGTGTTGAGGCCAGAAACTATTCCCTCTTCCCAGTAAATATATGTCCCCTTTCTCCTAACTTGGGCCACACTGTTCCAGGATAGCCTGGGCTAGAGTAAAACCCTGGTTCAAGGGGGAAGGGGAGGTTAATGGGGACTGGAGGGGAGTGGAGCACAGTCCTTAGAATAAAGAAATCTGGCTGTATTTACCTTCCACCACTGAACACTGTCTTGTAGAATTTAGAGCATAAAACCAAAAACAGATGAGTATGGTGGCTCAGGAGGCAGAGGCAGGCAGATCTCTGAGTTTGAATCCAGCCTAGTCTACAAAGGACAACCAGGGATACATAGAGAACCCTGCCTTGAAAAGACAAAAAACAAAACAAAACAAAAACAAAAAAAGGTTTTAACTTTTAATCATAAAATTGCCATAAGAATGAATTTTGGTCAGAAGAACAAAACTTGAGTCACTACATAACCCTAAAAAGGAATTTAAATTCCCAAAACGTAAATATTCTTCTCTAGAACCTATAATCAGGCTGGTGAGATGCTCAGCTGATAAAGGCACTTGCCATCATCTGAGGATCTGAATTTGATCACTGGTACCCACACGGTAGAAGGATAAAACCAAATACCATAACTTGTCCTCAAATCTCCACACAAGCATCACAGCATGTGTGCACACACAGAGACATATAAAAATGTAATTTCAATATTTTGAAACTAGTAATAGGAGCTACAATATACTAAGAGTCAGCCAGGTGGTAGTGGTACACACCTTTAATCCCAGCACTCGAGAGGCAGAGGCAGGTGGATCTCTGAGTTCGAGGCCAGTCTGCTCTACAGAGTGAGTTCCAGGACAGCCAAAGCTACACAGAAAAACCTTGTCTCAAAAAACAAAAATGTGTGTGTGTGTGTGTGTGTGTGCGCGCGCGCGCGCAGTAATACTTGCCCCATGGGTCTTTAGTGGTAAGAGAAGAGCACACAAGCTCCTGAACAGATGAGCAGTTCAGTTAACAAAAAGCTATGCCCAACTGTCCTGCAGGTTCCAGCACAATCCTGATGAAAGCTACAGCTACTCTCCTCTGGAAAATACATGATAAGATGAAATTCTGTGTGACTGTGAGGAAAGGAGAGGTTTACAGAACCCTAAAGCCCACCCATGCTTGCACTTCCTAAGTATATGCAAGCACCGATTAAAATTGCTAGGACTCAGCCCAGAGTGAAGTGAGGGAAAAGAACGCTATTTTCTTCTCTTTAGGGTGTGAAATGGTCTCACCATAGCCCAAGCAAGCCTCAAGCTCACAGCAATTGTCTTTCACCATACATGGGGCAAGTATTACTATATACAGTTCCTTTTTTTTCACCTTTTATTACACCTCTTGCTTCTATAACCAATTAGAAAATACAAGCCTCAGCATAGCCAACTGAGCTCCTAAAATAAGGTTTCTTGATCTAAACCTCCATAAACTCTTTACCCTATTTTCCCCAAATGTGAACGCTATCTCTAATTTTAGTATGAAAATGATCAGATTTCTTAAAATCATACTATTTTTCATAGGAAAATCTCAATGTCATTTCCACTTAAAAGAAAAATAGCCAGGCGGTGGTGTCGCACGCCTTTAATCCCAGCACTCGGGAAGCAAAGCCAGGCGGATCTCTGTGAGTTCGAGGCCAGCCTGAGCTACCAAGTGAGTTCCAGGAAAGGCGCAAAGCTACACAGAGAAACCCTGTCTCGAAAAACCAAAAAAAAAAAAAAAAAAAAAAGAAAAATAAATTTAATAACTTTAAATTAAACATTCCAATTAGTACCATCAAATGGACTATACTTTTTAATTGTTTAAGAGGCAACAGATATTCTCTCATTTTGATATAAATCATTTTTATGAAAGTATTTTAATCATCTGGAAACAAAAGCTAACTCATTTATGTTTTGTTCTGTGTCCATTAGGTTTAATGCATGCTAAGCCAAAAATGCAGTAGTGGCTTATTTTCCTTTGTCTCACTCAAGTTACAAGCTGAAACTGATACTTTGCACTTAGGTAATAAAAATTTCAAATTAATTACCACAGCATTCCATATTTTACCAAAAACTACATCTTTCACACTCTACAATCATTTACCTATCAACTATTAAAGAATGAAAGATGGGAACGGTGGCACACACCTTTAATCCTGGCACTTGAGAGGCAGAGACAAGTAGCTCTGTAGATATCATCTTTCACAGAATAATAAAATACTAGCACAGAGTTTCAACTGTCCAGAAGAGTTACTATTCTGCTCCATGACAGCAGAAAGAAGACAGTGTGTCTCTTCTCCAGGAATGTGTTCCTGCCAGGTGTGGTAGCACATAGCTGTAATCCCAGCACTTGGGAGGCAGAAGAGCAGGAAAATCAGAACTCAAGGTCATCCTTGGCTACATACCTAGTCTTAGGCCAGCTTGGGTGAAGTGAGGCCCTGTCTTAAAAAACTACTACTTTCTGCTGTAGAACTAGGTAACTACTATAAAAATGGGTATGTTAGCCAGGTGTGGTAGCTGACATTGAATCCCAGCATTCAAGAGGCAGAGGCCAGCCTGATCTACAGAGTGGGTTACAGGGCAGCCAGGGCTGTTACACAGAGAAACCCTGTCTTGAAAAACAAACAAGCAAAAAAGGGGTAGGTCAACAAAAGGTAGGAAGTGCCACTGGTCCTGGCTGGACCAAAGGCTGTCACCATTAAAAAACAACAGGGTAACAATGGCACCTAGTGTTACCCCTCCAGGCATGCCAGTGTGACTGCATGTGCACTATCCCCACAAAATAACAACTGCCATGAACAAGAAAATCACTAAGGAGTTAAGAGCACTTGCTGCTCTTGCAGAAAAGAGTCAGGTTCAGTTCCCAACACCCACATGGCCACTCACAATCACCTGGAACTCCAACACCAAGAGATCTGACACCCTCTTTGGGCCTCTGCAGGCACTACACACACGTGGTACATACATGTAAGCAAACATTCATACACAAAATAAATTTAAAAATTAAAAAAAAGAGCTGGGGTCATGGTGATAACATTACCTTTAATCTCAGCACTTTTGGGAGGCACAATCAGACAAATTCATCTCTATGAGTTCAAGGCTAGCCAGGTCTACATAGCAAGTTCTGTGCCAGCAAAGGCTATACATAGTAAAACTCTGTCTCAAAAATAAAACACAATTAAAATAAAATTAAAAGGAAAGAAAGAAAAGTTGCCAAAAGAACACGTCTGTTGTGAAAATTTGTAACTACAATCACTTCATGTACACAATGTACTCCATGGATGTCTCCTTGGATCAACCTTGTCAACAAGAATGTGTTCAGACACTAGTCTCAAGTGTAGGACTGACTGGAAGCCAGGGCCAAATATTGAGAGAATATTAAGAGAGTATTAAGCAAGAACAAATGGTTCATTCAAAAGCTTCAATTTTACATGATTTTTGGTCATTAAAAACATAGAGGAGCTGAACATCCAGGCCAACTGGTAGAGTGCTTGCCTGTCATTGCTGGGCCCAGGGTTCAAAACCAAGCACTGCATAAGTTAACAGAGATGGGTGAGATGGCATATGTCTGTAAACCTAACATGAGGAAGGTGGAAGCACGAAGATTAGGAGTTCTAGGCCAGTGTAAGTTTTAGCAAGTTGAAAGCCAACCTGAGCTACATGAGACCCAACTCTAAAATAAAATACTAGTAGTAATAATAACAGTAACAGTCGCAACAACAGTAGTAAAATGACAACCTGTGGCTGCCCACTGCACTATCAACATATTGACATGCTCAGAGGTGGGTGAAAAGTGAGGGAGGAAATTAGGAATTAAATGCGCCATGAAAATCCAGCACAAATCAAAGTTTTTAACTCTACACTGAAAAGTCACTAAGCATGATATGTCTGTACTTTGTTTCAAGCACATTTCACAGAGCAACACCAGATTTTTTTTACCAGTACAGAATGTAAATGCTTACTTCCAAAAGCAGCCACCATCATCTTACCATCATCCTTTAATAAAATAGCTTCCTCTCCGATGGCTCCTATCCTCCCCTCTGCTACTAGCTTTTTTTCCAAAGCAGTCAGTGACCCTTGAAAATATAATCAAACTCCATTGCTCTGCAGTGAGACTGCACCACTTCTCTCTGAGACCTGAAATACTCCCCATTTCCACAGCAGCGAGAGCCAGAGTCCTCAAAATACCTCCCAGGTTCTAGGAGGGCCTGTTGTGCTCTGCCCCAAGCCACATCCCTTTACCCTATCCCTTTCCACTGCTTTCCTCCCTGTTCCATACCAGCTACCCTGACCTCTAGTGCTTTGAGACCTGGCCAGCCACATGGCCATAACTGAGTGTTCAAGCACCTGCTCAAATTGCTTCTCAATGATGCCAACTCTTACACCCCACCCCAGCCTCTGAATTCTATGCCCTTACCCTGTCCAGCCCTTTCCTTATTCCCATGCCATCTATTCCTTAAAGTAGTAATTTATCATATTTATTCCCTTTTGCTAACAAAGGTATCTTAACATATGGGATCCACAGATCCAGGAATTTCTACTTGTTTGATTCACTGATACATCCTAAAATAGCCAGAACAGAGACTAGCATGCAGTAGCGTTCAGTAAATGATGAATGTTAGACAGGGTCTAACAACCACCTGTCACAACACAAACACCTGAAGGTAAATAATACTCAGCACTCAATAGGTTATCACAAGCCATACTCCCTGAAAAGGAAAAGGTCCACTCCTAGGAGTTAACAGACTGAAAAATAAATATTCACTTGAGCTATCAAGATGCCTCTGCAGATAAAGGCACTTGCCACTAAACCTGAATTTGATCCCTGGAACACCACACGGTGGAAAGAGAGAACAGACTGAGCTCCAACACACAAACCATAGTATGCATGCCACACACAAAAATAAGTAAATTTAAAATGTAATAAAAATTTTAACGTACACATATTTATGTTCAAATAAACACATATGAATAGGCATATCTAAGGATGTACATCATGGAACACATGTGCATATATGCACACAGAAAATAATAAATGTTACAAATCTTTAAATAAAAATATTTTTAGCCGGGTGGTGGTGACATACCCGTTTAATCCCAGCACTCAAGAGGCAGAGGCAAAGGCAGATCTCTGTGAGTTCAAGGACAACCTGGTCTTCAGAGCTAGTTCCAAGACACCTAAAGCTACACACACACACACACACACACCCCTGCCTCAAAAACAAAAAAATTAAACTTTAAAAGTTTAAACCTTATAGTTTGTGAATTATATCTCACTTTTTAAAATTAAAAAAGAAATCAAAATAACTAATAGACTGTTGAGCTCAATTCTCCCGCTCATGAGGGCAGACTAGGAGTTGGGATTACTTTTTTGGCTGCACTCACTCAATCTGAGAAGTTCCATGCACTGACTACATAAAGCAGAGTGTTAAGTGGTTAAATGGAGGGCAGGTGTCTCAGGAGCTGCTCATATTAACAGCAACAAGGAGAACATCCACCTCACATCTAACATTGCTAATCTCCATCTTCAGTACCGTGTCTTCTCCATCACCCTTCTCCCAAACTACCAGCTGACAGCTGTATGACCAGTCTGTCCACTTCCTCTCACACTACATTAGTCTACTCTCCTTACATCAATTACTGTTCTGGTCTGACAATGTGTATCACTTCACTCTTCAGTTCAAGACTCTCACAAGACTTCCTGGCTGTATTAGTTCATTTTCCTCTACTCTAACAAAATACACAAGGATGTGTACCTTAGAAAGTTACAAAACGGTGCTAGAGAGATGGCTTAGCGGCTGGCTAAGAGCACTAACTGCTCTTCCAGAGGACCCGGGTTCAATTCCCAACACCCACATGGCAGCTCACAACTGTCTGTAACTCCAGTTTCAGGGGACCTGACACCCATGGCAAAACACCGATGCACATAAAATTAAAAATAAATAAAATTTTAAAATTTAAAAAAAAAAGAAAGTTACAAAATTTAGCCAGGCAGTGGTGGCGCACGACTTTAATCCCAGCACTTGGGAGGCAAAGGCAGGCTGATCTCCGTGAATTCGAGGCCAGCCTGGGCTACAGAGTTGAGTTCCAGGACAGCCAGGGCTACATACAGAAACACTGTCTGAAAAAAACCAAAAACAAACAAACAAACAAACAAGTTACAGAACTTATTAACTATACAAAACTATAAACTTATCACAGTTTTTGGAGACTGAAAATTTCAAGGCAGGGCAGTCCCATGTATTCAGTCATTGGTAAGAGCCAAATGGGAGCTGGGAAAATGAAAGTACTAAGGCTGGTGACCTGAATTTTATTCTCAGAACCTATATAGAGGAAAAAGAGAGACCCAACTCACCAAGTTGTCTGACTCCAATGTTCACTCTTTAATTTTTTAAAGTTTCATGTACCTTGTACATGAGTACCTATTCATACGTGCATTTGTATGGGTGCACATGCACTTGGGTGCACGCACACGTTGTCACCAGGTGCCTTCTTCAATCGCTCTCTCTTTAAAAAAAATTATTACATTTATTTATTTCGTGTGTGCTTAGGAGAGGAACATACATATGTGAAGGATCAAACTCAGGTTGACAGGCTTGGCAGCAAGCTGAGCCATCTTGCCAGCCCCTCTCCATCTTTTCTTTTTCCAGGGGCCTCTCTCTGAACCTGGAACACACCAATTCAATCTGACTACTGGACTGCTAGCCCACAAGCCCCAGTATCTCCTCCCTCTCTAGTGCTGGGATTATAAACCCTGCCACAATTCAGCTTTTTCCATGGTGCTGGGGCCACTTTGGATCCCTCATGCTTGTGCAACAAGCACTTTATGAACTGAGCCATGTCCCCAGGTCCCTCACACAGCACTTCAGAAAATTTTCAGACTAGATTGAAACTCAACGGTAAAGTGCTTGTTTACATGTATGAGACCCTGGCTTCAATCTCATTAGCTCGAAGGGAGGAGAGGTTCACTCCTTCATCGTCTATCACTGTTCTTCTAGTCTCACTCACACACATCACACTGTTTTTAAATCTTGAGATAAGACCTCACTAAATCACTCAGGTCAGCCTTGAGCTTACTCTGTAACCTAGGTAGCACGGACTTTGCCAGTCTCCTGCCAGTCTCCAAAGTGGGTGGGATGACAGGCCTGGCAACACACCCTGCTCCAACAAACCCAAGTTTCCACATGTACCGCCCTGTTCTGTTCCGGTGTATCTCAACTGCTTTTCCCTTTGACAGTCAGCACAGATGTCAACTATACCAGAAAACTTTCCAGGACTCTTTCACTTAGCTGTCCCTCCACAGCACGTACCGCCACAGTCATATGGTGGAACAAATACTCCAGAAACTGCTTTAGTTTTCAGTCTCCTACTACACTGAGAGCAAGCCAAATGACTGATGCTACCTCATCGCACTGCCTGACACATGGAAGTAGTTCTTAAATGACGATTTATTTAAAAGAGAAAGAGAGAAAAAAAAATCCAAAGCAGAAAAGGAAGCAAAGGAAGGGAAAGGAGGACAAGAAAGAGTATGCATGCATACCCAGAACTGGAAAGAGGACACTTGGTCCAGGCCAGTACTCACTAGAAGACAATGATACAGATGAAAAAGGCCAGACTCTAAGTACAGCAACTAAATCACTCATTCCCTAAACGTTCTAATGTCTAAGCCACACAGCCCACTTCACTCCACAACTTACTGCAGTATATTAAGAATGTCAGTAACATGCACAGTATAAAAAGCAGAAACAGTTACCAAAAAAGTAGGAATCAATCTGACATAATTAACTGTAATTTCCATAGCCTATCTTCTAAGATCTCACACCGATGCTGAAAGGTCTACCAACTGAAAGTATGAAAAACAATAGAAGGGCTATTGAGATGGTCAGCAGGTAAAGGCCCTTACTGTAGAGCCCTATGACCCGACAGTATGAGTCCAATCCTAAGGACCCATTTGGTGGAAAGAGAAAATCAACTTAAGTTATCCTGACATCATGCGAGTATACATACACATACAAACAAATGTTAATATATTTGTCAAAAAGGAAAAAAAGAGAAAAAATCAGGACACCAGCAACTTCTACCTAACAGCAGTGTCCACAGCAACAGTAGCATCAATCCTAAAGCCGGCTGCTTTTATGTGACAGGTCACAGTTCTCACAAACAGACTGCAAAAACAATCTCCAGACAGAGCACACTAGTCATGACCAGGCTTTGTGTAAATTAATTTTTGAAGGTTATACCATAAGAAAATTGCTTCTAAAAGCCAGCTAACACTTAAAACAGAATATATACTTTCATACATTTAATGACTTTTAGCCAAAGACCAAAGAATATCATTATCTCAATACACTGCCACAATAAAATTCCTAGTGTCACTATTAATAAGGCAAATAATTCAAACTTAAAAGCTTGCTTCAAATAAGCTTTGTTTGGCAAGATTCAACAAAGAGCATAAAATCACTCCATGGCTCAAATGTTATTCACACACATACACGCACACAAGCTACATGAAACCTTTTATTCACACACAAAATTGGGCCCGATATACTCAATACTAAATACCTTCTCTTCATTTTATTTTGATTCTTTGATAGTCACACTATGTAGCCGAGGCTGGCCTCAAACTCACAAAGATCTGCCTGCCTCTACCTCCTACACGCTGCAATTAAAGATGTATGCCATCTTTTTTTTTTAAAGATTTATCTTTCTTATTTTTATTTATGTGTATGTGTGTGACTATGTAAATGAATGTTGCATGTGTGTGGGTGGTGTCTGTGGAGACCAAAAGTGAGTGTTAGATCCCGCCCTCAGAACTGGAGTTACAAGGTGGCTGTAAAACATAGGGCCAGGTACTCAACTCCCATGAGGAAGGGCAGCAGGCTCCTAATCACTGAATCTCAGGCACTCAGGAGGAATTTATCTTTTACATGTAAGAAATTCAATTGCCAAAAATAAGATTTTAATACTAGCAATGAGTAATAGATTCCCCAAAATTTCCTAAACTAAAAACAGAAAGTTCTTTATAAAGTTGGAAATTTGTTTTAACAACTTTTTTAACATTACTAATAACAAGTACCTTTATTTTAAAGGTAGTAACACACAAGAAAACTTGCATTTGTCTAGGACCATGAAACTTTTAAGGCTAAAGTTTCCAGCAAACTTTCTCTTCATGGTTATTTTGATTGCTTGTTGGAGATAGTGTTTCATGTGGCCTTGGCTGGCTTCCAACTCAATAGGTAGGCTAGGCTAGCCTCTAGCTCACTGTATTATCCAGGCTGGCCTTGAACTACTGATCCTCCTTCCACTGCTGAGATTAACATGCATGCACCCTCATACCTGGCTTTTCTTTTTCTTAAACACACAAGTTTTTTAAACAGGAAAAGAAAGGAATAAATAAAAAAATCTACATCTTCAACTTAGTATAACCCTTTTAGACAAACATTTACATTCTAAGATAATGTCAGGCATTACAATGGGAACTATGACAGATTACAGCATCAGCATTCCGAAAATGTATTCATCTTCCAAATATTATACATATATCAGTCAACTTAAAATTTTTTTCTCAAGTTTTCAACCAACTGCAAGGCATGCTTTTCCTAATAAACCCATTTTTCATAGATTGTACATCGGTGACTAATAAAGGGTTTCATCTCCAACATATCACTGGTTATGTTTTCATTCAGATGAGAGTGAGACAGGAACTCAGTAAATAAAAACCAAGCCGTTTACAGAGCCCTAAACTAAAAAATAAAGAAAGAAAGAAAGAAAGAAAGAAAGAAAGAAAGAAAGAAAGAAAGAAAGAAAGAAAAAAACTTTAAAAATGGACTAAACTGCTTTGTACAATAGGCAAATATTTAGGTGGCAAGAGTGTTTGCATTCTTCTATAAACAGAAGCTTTTGAAACTGTACCTGGATGCAGGTCTACAAAAGCAATCCTCATTCTGGAGACAAATGAAATTAAGTAAAAAAAGAAAAAACATCCTAAAAGAACTGTCAAAAGTGATGCCATTTACATCCTGACATGCTATCGATTACATTTCAATCTAGTAAACACACACTACTACCGTTTCAAGCACATCTGGATTTGTAATATATTTAAAGAAAAAAAGAATTCTAGTATCAAAATTCCACCAGTTAAATATCAGATACCCAAAGCTTTTCATACCAGTGTGGGGAAAACAAAACAAAACAAAACAAAAAAACAACTTTACAAACTCTCTAAAATGACAAAAAACACCCGTATTTTTATTGCTACGATTTTTTTTATCCTACCAATACACAAACTACTTCTTAGACACATTTCTTAGAAGCTATTCTGCAGTCAACATGTTTACTTCAGAGGAACCTGGCCATCAGTTTTCCACACAACACAACACAGCAGAGCACGTGACAACTCCAGGACCCAGAACATCAACATAAAGAAAAATGAACCACACAACCCTAAATCCCCGGAAATACAAGGTACAACAGGCCAAATCGGATCTCTAAAGGTGAAGAGCACCAAACTGCTTTAAACATCTTCAAAATTATTTCTGCTTTCTTCTGCTTAAAATTCACGGTTCTGTCCACACGATTAAATACAATTTTCGTTCATCGGTGTTAACAGACAGACCCACTGTATAGTACTGTTCCAAGAGTCAGGTTACTAGAACAGCTTTCTGTTTTATGATTTAAGACGCTGTAATTCGTGCAGTTGTTCCTAAGGTTCCATGCAAAAGGCGCTGTTCTATTCGGGAGCCGCTGCACGCACAGCTTTGGTGAGATGTCTCCTAACTGACTCCACAACTCCACGACACAGCCCGTGGATGATCGCACCAGTTGACCCTCTGTCTCCAGCTCCGCACCGAGCCACTCCACACACCTGCCTCTGCAAAACTCGCAGGCCTGCCACAGCCACGGCCCCTGCACTTCCTGAATTCGAAAGCCACTCAAGCTGGTTGAGTGACGCCTTACCTTCATGGTGACTCTGGGGCCGCGATCCCCACGGCGACACCAGCTTCACCTGCACCTGGAGGGGAAACAAAGACACCCGGTCAGTACCACCGGCACCCCTTACGCCGTCGGGGCGGGGGCGGCACCGAGTGAGGCCAGGAACCCGAGCAGGCACGCGCCATCCCAGAGCCCCTACCGCCCCCACCGCCCGCCGCTTGCCGCTCCATTGTCGCGACTCCACGGACTTTTTCCCGTCCTCCACGATGACGCCATTTCTGTCAGAAGAAAACTCACAACAAGCCCAGAGTCCGGCGCGGCCTGGAGTGCAGCTGCAGCCGTCCAAGCCCACGGAACCGCGATGCCCGGAGCTCCGGAACTGAGCCCTGAGTGAACCGGCCGGCCCTTAGGCTGCGACGGCTCGGCCCCACACAGCCCGTCCGCGTCCCGCTCAAGCCCAGGCCCACAAGTGGGAGCCGGGGCCGGGCACCGAGGACATCCAGCTCTCAGTCCCACGGGCCGAGGCCGCAGGGCTCACGGTGCGGCCCGGGAAGGGCGGCTCCGGCTACGCGCCGCGGGGGGCGGGGGTCCCGGGAGGCCGAGGCCCCGCTGCGAGCGCCGACTCAGCCCCGTAGCCATCTGCCCCGCTGCGCGGCCCGGCCCGGAGCTTCCCCCACGAACAAGAATGCCCCTACCTCCGGCGTAGACGAGGTCTGAGCCCTGCGGCCAGAGTCCCCTGCTCCGCCTCCCCCCCAACACCAGCAGGCCCGGGGGAGAGATGGCGAAGAAGCTGCGGGTCCGCCGGCGGCCGGGGCTCCAGCTCCTCCTCCTCCCGTGGCGGCGACTGGTACCTTTGTTTGGCGGCCGCTCCGGCTCCCTCGCGGGGGGAGGGGGGCGACGAAAAATCCCTCCCAGACGGAGGTCCGGGCCCCGGTCTCGAAGCCCTCCCGAGGACCGCGGCGGCCGATCTTCTGCGGCTCCCTCCGGGCAGACGTCCAGGCGGTGGCCGTCGCGGCGGCAAGCTGTAGCTCGAGACTCTCCCTCCGCTCCGGCGCCCGTGCTCCTCACTCCGGACTCGACTGACGGGCAAACATCGCTTCCCCCCACCCCGGCCCCCCCTTCCCCTTCTCCCCTCCCCTCGGTTCTTTTCCCCTCCCCTACCTCTTTCCCGGATGCCTTTCAGACGATCTAGGATTGGCTAGGATTCTTTGGAGCCCGCCTCTTCCCAGTTTTTATTGGTTTGAACGATGCAAACAACGACGCCATTTTCCCACCAGTTCTATGGAAACAGAAAGTTATGCCTCAGTGTTTCCTGGGATTTGTAGTCCACTCCTCCGGGCCAATTGGCAAACTCTCGGACATAAGAACTACCAAGACCGCAATGCCTCTTGCCTGCGTTCGACGGGAGCGGGGAGGGGGGAAGGGGGCGCGGCCATAACGCAGAGGGGAGGTGGCATACGACGCCTGCGCAGTGTGCCAGGGATGGCGTATTTTCTTGCACCCAGTAATGCGGCGTCGCTGGCCGCTGAGGAGGGCGGAGATTTCTGTGGTGAAGTAGGGGGAGGGCTCCAAGGAGGCCTCGGGAAGAGCCGAGGTCTGAACTATAAAGTGAGAAATTGATGTGGGTACTGCTAGTCTCCGACCGGCGGCTTGAAGTCTGAGATCATCGTGGAACCGTGAGCAGCGGCGCGGCGGCAGGGAGGGGGGACCCGGATGGGGAGCGGGGGAGGGGGCGGAACCGAGGAGGAAGAAGAAGAAAGGAGGGAGAGGACCCGGATGCTGACCCGGCTTGGGGTGACTGGCGGCCGGGTGCTGGGACGCGGGGGAGGCAGAGGGGCTCTGAGGAGCGGAAGGGCACCGATGCAGCGCAGGGGAAAAGCCAGCCTGCGAGCTTATTACACCACTGCCGGTGTGGAGCCCTTTTTCCTCAGAGCCATCATTTCCAAGGCTTGGAGTGAAAGGGTCTTGTGCGCCTCACAGCTGCGTTTCTCGGGGCCCATATGTTTAGCTAGTTTCAGGCCAGAGCCTGCCTATAAAAAACAGAGAGAAATACTCTGCATGGAATTTTCGATATTTGGATACGTGCTGATGCGCGATTTTATCCTCTTGAGGTGTTAAGGAGAAACGTTCATTCAGTCCATGTGGAAAGACAGGATGGACCTTGTGCGACTTCCTGAACGCGTCTGGTCAGACAAAGTGAAGCATGATAGGAGGATGTGAATTAGAGCTTTGGCTTAGGGAAGTACTGAGAGGCTTTTCAGAGGGAATAAGGATTGAGCTTGGCTCAAGAAGCCAGCAGGAGTTCCTAAGGGAAGAGCCTAAAGGAAAGAACATGTTGGAAACGCGTTTCAGGACAAAGCTTTCCCAGCATCTGAGGCCCAGAGAGATGAGGAAGGCAGGGTAAGGAATTTTGATCCAGCACCCTGGAGACTGAAGCAGGAGGGTTACTACTGTGTATTGTAGGCCAGCCTAGATTACACAGGAGGAGCCTGTCACCAGAAATCAAAATTAAAAAAGAGGTTTTATCTGCTCTAATGGTCCAGTGAGTAATAGGATATCTTGGATTCCCAACTTGAATTGCTAAAATGACAACTCACCCAGAACTAGAGTTTAGCATTGTGGTGCTGACACAATTCCAAGGCCAGCCTGAACTACGTAATGAGTTCCTGGCTAGCCTGGGCCACACAGATCCTGTCTCAAGAAAAAATAAAATGATGGCGGAAGGTCAGAGGGGCAGCTGCAATAGTATTTCAACAGGGAAAACGATCTACTTGCATAAATATTCACTAATCTCTTTTTCAAACAAATTTCCAACAGCTTTTCAGTTTTTTAAAGTGGGAAACTGGTATCAGATTTGCACTGAGGCATTCTATAGTGATTCCACATAAGATTAACTGAGTTCATGCCACTCAGCACTTAAGTCTAGTACATGAAAAGCTGAAAATTCTAACCAAGACAATTGACAGTCCTTAGTTTTTGTTTTTTTTTATTTTATTTTATTTATTTTTTTATTTATTTATTTATTTTTTTTTTTTTTGGTCTTTTGAGACAGGGTTTCTCTGTGCAGCTTTGCGCCTTTCCTGGAACTCACTTGGTAGTCCAGGCTGGCCTCGAACTCACAGAGATCCGCCTGGCTCTGCCTCCCGAGTGCTGGGATTAAAGGCGTGCGCCACCACCGCCCGGCCTGTTTTTTTTTTTTTTAAATCAAGAGTATATAGAACTCTTAAACTGCCTTAGACTCTTAAAGTGCAAAACAGATTTACTGTCAGTACTTACAGACATTGAAGTTCTCATGTTTCTCCACCACAGAGAACTATATGTAAATATTTTCTGGGAAGGGAACATTAATTGACTTATATGAGTAGTGTTAAACTGTGAATGAGCAAAAAATAACTTTTTAAAAATTCATCACTAGTGGAGAAATATTAAAGATATTTAAAAAACACCAGGTTTTTTGGGAGGCAGAGGCAGGCGCATCTCTGAGTTTGAGGCCAGCCTATCTACAAAGCAGATTCCAGGAAAGCCAGGACTCTGTTACACAGAGAAACCCTTTGGGGGGTAGGGGGGGACAACAACATGACACTTCAGTGTTTAAAGGATGTGTCACTCTTAATTCCTGTGCAAAAGGTACCTGCTATTGACCCAGAGGCAAATTCTTGAAGGTGACTTCATTATTTAAAGTTAGGTCAAATGTGGTTTCCCGAGTGCAAACAAGATAGCATGCTTTTTGCTGCCACCTAATTGAGACAAGATGGCTGCCAGCTGGTTTAAAAGAGAGGAGTGTATAAAAGATGCTTTGAGGACTTGAGGGTTTAAGGTAATGGTAGATCAAGTGCAAGGCTTTGGACTTCACCCAACGGAAAAAGAACAGATTTTTTTTATCATATATTTAAATGATCTGTTGCAAACATTATTTGTCTTCCTTCTTTGCATCACCTTTATCTTTAACCTCTTAAGACCAAAGTAACATGTCCAGCATTAACAACTGTAATCCCACCTCTCCAAAAAGCTCAAGAGTTCAGGGCCAGCCTGGACGACATAGGGAGTTCCAGGCCAGTCTAAGTTGCTATTTGGAATAGTTTAAACTATTTTTATGACGATTCTTTTCCTTGTAATGTTCTTTTTTGTTTGTTTGTTTGGTTGGTTGGTTGGTTCAGTTTTGGTTTTTCGAGACAGGGTTTCTCTGTGTAGCTTTGGAGCCTGTCCTGATACTCACTCTATAGACCAGGCTGGCCTCGGAACTCACAGAGATCCACCTGCCTCTGCTTCCCAAGTGCTGGGATTAAAGGCATACACCACCACTGCCCAGCGTGATGTTCTTAATAGTAACTGCTAGTCAAGGCTAATGGAGATTTTTTTCCTCAGGAAGTAAGGGATTGAGACTTGTCATGTCTCAATGTCATGTAGCCCAAGCTGGCCCTGAATTTCTGATCCTTCTCCTCACTTTCCAACTGCTGGGATTACAAACATGTTCTACCACATTTGGCTAGAATTTTTCTATTTAGGATGTTTCTCTCTGAATTCATATTGTTGAACTGCTTTGGTGTGTTGCTGATTTTTTTTGTGTGTGGATGTTTGACATACTAAGAATTAACTACCAAAAAATGAGCTCTTGAAGCTGGAGAAATGGCTCAGTAGGTAAAGTCCTTGCCGTGAAATCATGAGGACCTGGGGATTGCTAGCCAGCCAGTCTAGCCAAACCAGCAAACTCTAGCTTCAATAAAAGACTATTTCAAAAAATAAGGTGGGAAGGTTAAAGAAATTACCCAATGTCAATCTTAAAGTTCCACATACACCACTGTAGTGGTTTAAATGAGAATGGCCCCCCAAAGTTGGTGGAATTGTTTGGGGAAAGATTAGGAAGTGTGGAGGAGGTATGTCACTAGAGGTAGCCTTTGAGGTTTCAAAGGCTCATGCCATTCCTAGTTAGCTTTTTGCCTCAGGCTTATGGATAAGATGTACGCTCTCAAATACTGCTCCAGTGCCATGCATGCCTACCTGCTTGCTGCCAGATCTCCATCATGATGTTCATAGACTCACCCTCCGAAACTGTAAGCAAGCCTCCAATTAAATGTTTTCTTTTATAAGTTGCCTTAGTCATAATGTCATATTTTTTTGTTGTTGGGTTGTTTTTGTTTTTGAAACAGGGTCACTACATAGCCCTGGCTGTCTTGGAACTATGTGTGTAGAGCATACTAGCTTTGAACTGACAGAGATTCCCCCTGCCTCTGCCTCTCAAGTTCTGTGACTAAAATATGCACCACCACATTGGACTGGTCATAGTGTCTCTTTACAGCAATAAAACAGTAACTAAGATAACCATACACACAAAAAAAATTAAATAAATGGATACCCCCTCTTTTTTTTTCCACAGACAGGGTTTCTCTGTGTGACAGCTCTGGCTATTCCAGAACTTGCTTTGTAGACCAGGCTGGCCTCGATCTCACAGAGATCCACCTACCTCTGCCTGCCAAGTGCTAGGATTAAAGGCGTGTGTCACCACTGCATGGCTATGAATACTTTTTAAAGCATGCTTTTCACTGGGCATGGTGATACACTGTAATCCTAGCACTTGAAGGCTAAGAAAGGAGGATTGTTCATTCTAGGGCAGCCTGAACTACATTGGGAAATCCTGCCTCCAAAAGCAAACAATAAAAAAGCGCTCAGCACGTGCATTCACATTTGTATGTGTTTGATTCTAAAGAGCACCCTGAACAATAAATACATCACCTTCATTCTTGATTTCATTTATTATCTGTCTTCAATGAAGAGTTACAAACTGAGGTTGCAGGGGAGGTGGCTCAGTCAGTAAAACATCTATGAAACATGAGGAGTCAAGTTCCACATCCCTCCATCTTTAACCCCAGCACTTGCCCGAGCCAGAACAAGCATATCCCAGGAACTAGCCAGCCAGTCTAGCTAAATTGGCAAGGCATGGGTTCAGTGATGGATCCTGTCTCAAATATAAGGTGGAAAATGATTGAAGAAGACCAAGGGTTGTTATATAGCCTCTATACAAACATGTACTCACACATATGAATACATGTACACACAAAAATTTTTGTTTCTCACAGGTACTTACTATGTACGTGTATGAGCATCTACATGCCATAGTACTTGTGTGGAAGTCAGTATAGCTTTTAGCTCTTAACTCTTTCTTTCTTTAAATTTTATGTATAGTGTCAGCAGATGGCTCTGGGTTAAAGGTTTGCCATGAAGCCTGACAACCTGAGTTGTTCTGTCCATGGGATTCGTTCACATGATGGAAGAGAACTGACTCCCTCTTCTAGAGCCTGTCAAGTTGACAACACTAACCATCACAGGTGCCTCCGATTCCAAAACCTGTGATATGTAGCTAGCTCTTTGACCAGCAGTAACCATGAACTGCCATCATGTAACCATGTTCTATTTGGTTTTATATTTACATATACACAGTGAATCCATAAAAGATTATTAGAGGAGAGCTTGTGATTCTGAAAACTAAATGATGCTCCCCAAAGAAGACACAACTCATAACACCTAAAACTTGCCAGAGGTATCATGGTCACTAGAAAAGCGGATCTCTGAGAAGAAAAGTAGACATAGATATTTGCAGAGAAACAGAAGACTCACCAGTAAAGGAAGCCCTTGCAAAGACCATGATTGAAGCTGGGCAAGGTAGCATGCTCTGTAATCCCAGTATTTGGGAATAGAGGCAAAAGAATCGAGTTCAAGGCTAGCTGGGACTACATATATCTTGTCTCAAAAAATTCATATGTACATACATGCCACAGTTTATATTCTAGGAAATATTGAAGTAAAGGCAAAATTCAAAATAATAAGGCACTACAGGGGATTCTTAAATAATAATTGTATTCAAATTAGTATGCATCTTAAAAACAATCTCTGAAATTTATTGATTTGAGAAAAATGTTCTTCACAAATTACAAAGCACACCTATCTTAATATTGATAGAATATTTGTAATCATTATAGAAATGTCTGTTTTTGTGAATTTGTTTTGACATTTACTTGATGTCAGCAATAAGTCATCTAAGAAAACTACTAAAAAATCAACTAAACATTCTGATCAATGTAATCAGTGGAATGAAGAATTTTTCTTTTTAGAAACTTGAGGTATAATTTATATACCACCCATTCAGAGTGTATGATTAAGATGGATTTGGTGGCTTGAACCCACAGGTTCAAGGCCAGCTTGGGCACCATAGTAAGACCCCATCTCAGGACAAGCTAAATGCATGTCTGTAATTTCAGCACTGAAAACCATGAGACAGGGCAGTCACAAATTTGAAGCCATTCTGAGCTACACCATAAGACCTTTCAAAAACTTTTTTTTTAATTACAATTTAGTAGATTTTAGTGTAATTACAGTGTACAGCCGTCACCACATTCTAATAACATTTTGATCCTATACACAAACACACCACACATGTGAGCGTGTGCACACACCTTCATTATTCATTAGTAACAGTCCTTATTTTTTCTGAGCCAGAAACCACTAACCTGTTTTCCCATCTGTATAGATTGCCTGATTCAGAACATTTCCTATAAATAGGATCATACAGCATGTTCTTTTGTGGCTGGCTCCTTTTGCTTTACATAATTTTTCAAGGTTTTATACATGTAACATTTTACTATATAAATAAAATTTAAGGTTTGTCTGTCCAAAAAATACCTTAATAAAAATTCCTTTGCACTTAACACTTAAAGATAATTTGATTCATGAGATCATTTTTATATTTCTCCTTTTTAACAGGTCAGCTTTGAAATTTATAAAACATGGAGAAGACTCAAGAGAAAGCTGAAAGAATTCTTCTAGAGCCCTATAGGTACTTACTTCAATTACCAGGTAACAGTTCAGTTATTGTCCATATAGCATAGTTTTCAGAGAGTAGTGTTTATGTAAATGTTAGCAACAGGAAGGGTTAAACTTAAATGGTTCTGGAGGTCTTCTATTTGAAGCAATACCATTATAAGAAGAATTATTCAAAGAACTATATAATGAAAATGTTTCTGTTTTGCTTTCTGTTTTATTGAGACAGGATATCATTGATACATCCCTAAGTTGGCCTAGAATTCATTAAGTAGCCCAGGTTGGCCTGGAATTTGTGGTGAACCTCTTGCCTCTGCTTTCCAAGTGCTGGTATTACAGGTGTACTGTGGCCAATCCTAAAAAGTTATTCCTTCTTTCTTTTAATTGTGTCTGTGGGAGGGTATGTGCATGTGTGTAAATGCCTGTGGTCAGAAGAGGATGTTATATCCTCTAGAGCTAGAGTCTTAGCCAGTTGTGAGCTACCTGTGATATAGGTACTAGGACAAACCCAGGTCCTCTACAGGATCTTAACCCTTAACTCATTCTTAATCTCTGAGCCATCTGTCCAACCCAACTCCTTTTTTTCCCCTCATTAATGTATTGAGTGTGAATGTATGTGGAGCTCAGAGAATCCTGGGGATGGAATTCATGTCATTAGGCTTTGCCCTAGTCACATTTACCTCTAAAACTTTTTTTTTTTTTTTTTTTTGAGTCAGTGTCTTGCTGACGTCGAACTCACAGAGGTCTGTCTCCCAAGTGCTAGGATTAAAGGTGTGCATCACTATACCCAGACTGTAACTTAACTTTTTTTTTCCTTTTTAAGTTTTTATTTATGTGTATGGAGGTTTTGGCTGTGTGTGTCTGGACACCACATGTATGCCTAGTACCTGAGGAGGCCAGAAGGGGAGGTCAGTTCCCCTAGGAGTGAAGTTACAGTTAGGGTTCTAAGCCACCAGGTGTATGCTGGGAATCAAACCTGGAACTTCTGAAGGAGCAGCAAGTGCTCTTAACCACAGAGCCATCTCTCTAGCCTCCGAAACTTAACTTTTATGTAATTATTTTCTTGAGCCCTGTTCTGAATTTGCAGTATTAGATGGGATACGATATTTGTACTAAATGAATTGGTTGTGAATTTTATCTACTATTGCTTTATGTTTAGGCTAATTTAACTTCTACTGGCAACTACTACCGAAAGATCTTTCTCAAGCGTTCCATGTGAAAAAGAAAATGCTATTAGAAAGCTAGTGGCCCTAGTCAATACCAAAGGCTAGCACTTGTTTAAACTTAGGATACGTAAACTGAAGTTGCCCTAGTCTCTAAAACCTTAATTTAAAGGAATGACAGATAATTTTATGAGGAAATTCATTGGCAAAATGCTTCGAAGTTTTGTGTAACAGATAGTGTTAACTAATTGTCCCCGAACAGATTGTCTTTGTTTTTCAGAAAAAGAAATTAAAGTGTATTTTCTAAAAATGACCATTCCATCTCCAATATGATTAAAACTCACTGAAGTGCTTTAGACTTTCTTGTTGGCCCGTATTTTAAAAAGCTGTGCCTTTTGATCTTTAATTGTGTGTATATATGTGCTGGGGTGGGAAGTATGTGTGCATGAGTGTGGGTACCAACAGAGGACTGAGGAGGGTGTTGGATCACCTGGAGCTGGAGTTACATATGGTTGTAAGCCGCGTGACATGGGTGCTGGGAACCAAACTTGGGTCCTCTACAAGAGCAGCAAAAGCTCTTTAACGCTGAGCCATCTCTCCACTCACCCAAGTGTAGTTTGAATGATAAAATGAAGAGGGTAATCCACCTCCACTATTCCTTTACATTGGGAAATCTGAGGGGTATTTGGCAGGGAAGGAAATGGGTTGCTGTGACTATCTTATTAAGTCTGATCAGTTTGGAAGAAAGTTTTTCAATTTTTCTTGTAATCACATTTTGGAGGCCAGTGAGATAGCTTAGGCAGTAAAGGTGCTTGTCACCATGCCTAAGCTCTGACTTCCACCTCCACAAGTGCACCGTGAAATGCACATGATCATAGAAACTCAATTAAATAAGTGTTTCTTAACTTTTTTTTTAAGTAAAATAATGTTTTATTTGTCATATTCTGTGTTATTAATTGCAGGTAAACAGGTGAGAACCAAACTTTCACAGGCATTTAATCACTGGCTGAAAGTTCCAGAAGACAAACTACAGGTATCTAGGCAGTCCATTTTGTCTCTGTTTTGTCCTACTGTGCGTCCAATTCTGGACTTTGAGCATGCTGAACAAGTGCTTTGCCACTGAGCCACATCCCCAGCCCTTAGGCAGTTCTAATCTTATTCTGCATTTAATCACTAAGGAATGAGTAGGTGTCATGTAAAAGTACTCTAAGATCCTTATTCTCTTAATGTTTATACAATATTATATATTGAGGTTGCTAAATATTTATTAGTTGTAAAAGCTTAAGACAACTGAGACTTTAATAATTTGGTAATATGTGGTGATATTTTATTTGTGCTGAAATGTTATATTTTATTTGTATGTTAATAAATAGTTTGCCTGGAGATCAGAGGTCATAGCGAGCCATAAACAGAAGTCAGGCGGTGGTGGCACATGCCCTTAATCCAGTCACATGGCAGGCAGAGTCTCTGTGTGTTCAAGGACACAGCCAAGCATGGTAACACACACCTTTAATCCCAGTACCAACCATAGAAACTTGGAGGTCTGTATAGACAGGCAGTGACGAGGAAGTGATGTGGCTGGGCTTAGAGCCAATGAGAAGGCAGAACAGAAAGGCAATAAAGGTGCAGGTTAGACAGGAAGAACCTCTTGGGAAGCTATGGCAAGGTGGTAAGCTAGGTTACTTGACAGCTATTGCTCTGATCTCTATGGCTTATATATAGCTCTGTAGTTGGCTCTGTGTTTCTTACTTAATAAGACTGTTTAGAAATCCGTCTACAGTTGGCGCCCAATGTGGGTTGGCCACAACCCTGAGATTAACAGTATCATGTTCTACCAACTGAGCTAGATGGGCTACACGTACTCAGCCAGGCTATGTGCACTTGACACATGCACTCGACCATAGCTACAAGTGGTCCAGCTACACGCATCTGGAGCTATACTTGCAGCCAGATCTCTAACTCACGTGGCCAGAGCTTAAAGGGGCCAGAGCTACTATTGACTAGACTGCTTGTGGGTTTACAGATCCCTGGCTCAGGCCCTAAAGCACTCAGGCCAGAGCACGTGGCTGGACTTCACAGAGGCCTGGACCTCTTTCAGGGCTTTCTCCATCATATCCTGGAGGAAGTCTGGCAGGTCCGGTGCGGCCAAGGGACGAGCTGGGCCAGAGCCTGCAGGGTGTCAAGCAGAAGGTACAATCTCTGCAAGCCATATTTGGGACTTTCGAGTCTATCTTGAGAAGTTCTCAACATAAACAGGACCCCACAGAGAAAGCTGTGAAGCAGGGGGAGAGCTAGATGAACCGTATCAGCGAAGTTCTGCAGAAGCTGAAGAATGAGATTCTCAAAGATCTGTCTGACACGATCCATGTGGTCAAGGATGCCCAAGAGCGGGATCTCACATCCTTGGAGATCGTGGTCTACAAAGCAAGTTCTGGAACAGCCAGAGTTCACCAAGTCCATCAGTGAAAAATCTCCATCTTCACCGATGTCCAGAAGAGGAGCCAGAAGGAGATAAATGACATCAAGGTGAAGGTGGCCTTCCCTGGAAGAATCCAAGGACGATCGCAATCAGGACCTGAAAATTCTGGAGAAAGCCCTGAAGGAGGTCCAGGCCTCTGTGAAGTCCAGGGAGAGGGACATTGAGGCCTTGCAGAGTTCCCTTCAGACCATGGAATCTGATGTCTACATAGAGGTCCAGGAGCTAGTGGGCCTCAAGCAGGAACAATATGCGTTCAAGCAGGCGCCTGGCATTGGAGGCCCTCATGGAGAAGCTTTTGCGGTCTTAGGAGTCCTCCTCTTGCCTCCCAGAGGACATCAGGAGACTGGAAGAAGAGCTGCAGCAGCTGAAGGCTGAGGCCCATGGAGCAGAGGAGGCCATTGTCTTCAAAGACTCCAAAGCCTTAGATGAACTCCAGCGGTAGATTGGAGGTCTACTCTATGCAGGTGGCCTTTGCTCACCACACTGAGAGTCTGAAGTCACTCTTGTCTCAGAGCCAGGAGTATGAGCAGTGCCTGGCTATGCTGCAGGAGCACCTGGAAAGCCTATGGTCCTCCTCTGATCTGGCCAGCACAGTGAGGAGCCTGGGGGAGGTCCAGCTGACACTGGCCAGAGCAAAGTGAAGGAGCTGCAGCAAAGTGTGGGTCACTGCAAGGACAGGTGCACTCGATGCTCAGCCAGGACCAAGCCCAGGCCACAGGCCTGCCTCCCCAGGATTTCCTGGATAGACTCTCCTCTCTAGACAACCTGAAATCCTCAGTGGACCAAGTGGAATCAGACTTGAAAATGCTCAGGACTGCCGTGGACAGCTTGGTTGCCTACTCCGTCAAGATTGAAACAAATGAAAACAACCTGGAGTCAGCCAAAGGCTTGCTGGATGACTTGAGGAATGATCTGGATAGGTTGTCTGTGAAAATTGAAAAGATCCATGAAAATATCTAAATGAACTGCTTGTGCGGGGCACACGTTTATAGACCAGTTTCTTATGACCAAGAAACAAAACAAAACAAAATCATTGTTTCCTCCCAGGTACCCTCCCACCAGCCTCTTGCCCCTTCCTCCACGAAAAGCAGTAGACACCATCTGAGCATGACTACATGGTGTTCTGTGCCTGGTTAATTTATTTGCAGTTATTACCACACACCTTTGGTTTCTGAAATCCTGTTTCTGCCTTTGGTTTGGCTTCCTAAAGGCCCAACCCTGTACAGAAAAGGTGGCTTTTAGAAGGGATGTGTCTACTGTCAGGGAGATGACAATGGCTTTAACTGGGGATTAACGGAGCAGATTAACCTAAAAAAAAAGAAAAGAAAAGAAATCCTGTCTGGCTGACAGATTTATGGTAAAACACAGCAACAGCAATGGGGGAGGGGCACTTTTAGTAGTATCATTAAGTATAACCTGTTTTGGCAAGCATGTACCATGGTAGTACACACATGGAATCCCAGCCCTTAGAAGCTGGCTACATAAGGAGACTATGTCTTTAAAAAAAAAAAAAAAAAAACTAGGCTGGAGAGATGGCTCTGGGGTTCATTAAGAGCATGTACTGCTCTTGCAGAGGACCTAAGTTCAATTCCCAGCATCAGGCACCTCACAACTGCCTATAACTCTAGATCCAAGGGAATCTGATGTCTCTGGCCTCCAAGGGCACCTGCACTCACATGCACATACACACTGACACATACACAAATTAAAAATAATAGAAAATAATAGAAATAAATCCTTTAAAAAATTCTCAGTGTGTGTATGTACACATTTGTGCACTAGTCTTTGTATATACCTGTATGTATGTGGTTGTATCCCTTTACATGTGTGTGTTGTATGTGTATATGTTAGTGAAATTTTCTTTCTATTTTGGTTGTTTTCCTCTAGATTATCATTGAAGTAACTGAAATGTTGCACAACGCCAGCCTACTCATTGATGATATTGAAGACAATTCAAAGCTCCGACGTGGTTTTCCAGTGGCGCATAGCATCTATGGAATCCCATCTGTCATCAATTCTGCCAATTATGTCTATTTCCTTGGCCTGGAGAAAGTCTTAACACTTGATCACCCAGATGCTGTAAAGCTTTTCACACGCCAACTTTTGGAACTCCATCAGGGACAAGGCCTAGATATTTACTGGAGGGACACCTACACCTGTCCCACTGAGGAAGAATACAAAGCCATGGTGCTGCAGAAGACAGGTGGATTGTTTGGACTAGCAGTGGGTCTCATGCAGTTGTTCTCTGATTACAAAGAAGATTTAAAGCCACTGCTTGATACACTTGGGCTCTTCTTCCAGATTAGAGATGATTATGCCAATTTACACTCCAAAGAATACAGTGAAAACAAAAGTTTCTGTGAAGACCTGACAGAAGGGAAGTTCTCATTCCCCACTATTCATGCCATCTGGTCAAGGCCAGAAAGCACCCAGGTACAGAATATCCTGCGCCAAAGAACAGAAAATATAGATATTAAAAAATACTGTGTGCAGTACCTGGAAGATGTAGGTTCTTTTGAATATACTCGATACACTCTGAGAGAGCTTGAAGCTAAAGCCTACAAACAAATTGAGGCCTGTGGTGGGAACCCTGCTCTAGTGGCTTTAATGAAGCATTTAAGTAAGATGTTCACAGAAGAAAATGAATAATATTTGCCGATTTTGGTTAGACTCAATAGCTTCTTTTAGTTGAAAATGCGGAGTGGCTTCCTGTTTCTCTTTTCAAGTACTAGTCTCCTGAGTAAATGAGGATGATGTGGGTGAAAGTGTTTCATTGTCAGAATCCCTTTGCATAAAAATACAAACTTGAGGGCTAGAGTGATGGCTCAGTGGTTAAGAGGCTTGCAGAGAACCCAGGTTCAATTCCCAGTGCCCATATAGAAGTTCACCACCATCTATAACTCCAGTTCCAATGATCTGATGGCCTCTTCTGACCTTTGTAGGCAGCAGGCATGCACGTAATACACTGACACACACGTAGGCAAAACACTCATACAAATAAGATAGATTTTTTTTAATTTTTTAAAAACAAAGTTGAAAGTACCAGGAGCCACAAACACGGGTCTTAGAAATGTTAGACGCTAAATGTGACCAACTCCCTACTACCACACATGTTCTGGATTTATGAATAAAAAAGACATCTTCCGAGAAACTTCTGCTTTGTAACTGTATGATATGGATGGTTCCCAATTCACTGATGCTTCAGTTCAAAACAGGGACTTCCTAGACAAGTGTCTTTAGCTAAAGACCAAAGAACTGTTGTCTTTCCCTAAATGATACTAAGAGTATGTCAGTTTTGTCTCTTTGAAGGCTTATACCAAAGTCTGAAAAGACAGAATGAAAGCAGTAAACATTCTTCTCACTCACGCTCTTGCTTCCATCCTTAACACCCCACAAATTCTGCTTTTTTCAGCAAGGAGGCTCCACTTAATGAAGTTCACATCCTGGTCCCAATTTATTTTTTCTTTGTTTTTTTTTTTTTTTTTTTTTTTTTTGTTAGTGTGTGTGTCTTGTCTTGTAACATTTTTCTGCCCCAAACTGATTATATCTGTGTATAATGTTGTTTCTCTGTGAATGAAGAAAATATACAGAAAAAGTGTTTTGTGGAACATACTTGTAACCCCAGCAATCCAGAGGTATAGTCAGGAAGATCAGAAGTTCAGGGTTATGCTCAGCTATATGAGTTTGAGGCCAGTCTGGGCTACTTGAGACTTTGTCTCAAAAGAAAGACAGGCTTCACTATACAATTCTAGCTGGCCTCAAGGATCAAAGAATCCACCAGCCTAGACTCTGCCTCCTGAATGCTAGAATAAAAGATGTGTCCCATCATTCCTGACAAAGAATGTGTAAGTCGATTTATTTTCTTGCCTAATCAAATTAATTTTGGCCTGGTACTAATTCATGATTCTTCTGTCATTCTTGTCTTGCCTTTGTCAGTAACAGAAATGCTTAACAGTGAATTAGAGTCAAGTTATCTATCCAGTAATCATAATTCCATTCTTTACTTGGTCTGTGGTCATAGTTGTTATTCAGAAGAGAGCCATAATGTAATGAGTATCTTTGTTCCTTTAATAAGATGATTTTATTTGTGCACGCCTTTAATCCCAGCACTCAGGAGGCAGAGACAGGCAGATCTCCGGGGAGGCTAGCTTGATCTACAGAGTGAGTTCCAGGATAGCCAGAGCTATACGGAAACCCTATCTCAAAAAAAAAAAAAAAAAAAAAGATTCTATTTCCTTGGATTTGTTCTACAGTAATGCTTTTCCTGCCTAAGAAAGTCTTCAGCTATCCTCTTGGAGAGCTGGATTTTGCCATGTTGGAGACGTGTGTGTGTGTGTGTGTGTGTGTGTGTTTTGAGAGAGGGTTTCTCTGTGTAGCCCTGGCTGTCCTAGAACACACTTTGTAGACCAGGCTTGCTTTGAACTCACAGCGATCCACCTGCCTCTGCCTTCTGAATGCTGGGCCTAAAGGAGTGTGCCACCACTGCCTGGTTGAGACTTACTTTTTAATATTTTCTGTTTTATGCAGCTTCAGAAAAACATTAATTTTATTTACCAGATCTGCAAGAATAAATGTCAGTTATATTGCCATAGATGACTTGGCTCAGCAAGATTTTTATTTTCTTGAGATGAGGTCTGGCTTTGTTGTCTAAGCTATTATTGGCCTTATCTTCCTTCAGCCTCTGGAGTAGCTGGGGTTCCAGTCCAGTCCTGGGTCTAGCAAGGTCTTAGTTCATCTGCTCTGCTCTCCCACTGCCCCTCCTCTAACTTCTGTCCCCCATTCATTCCCCTCGGGAGATCTTCGGAAGCCCTCTGCCAGTTCTGAGTGCATCCAGCCACCTGCATTCTTTGGTTTCCAGTGCTATTAGGGAATGTTCTCCTGGCTGCTGGTGTAGTCGCTACTGCCTCCTTGAGCAGCCTCCCCCCACCCCCCAGTAACCTGTATTATTTCTCTCATCTTCCTTTCCTAGCAGAAAAGGAGATTCCTCACCTAGCAATCTAATGTCTCCTATTACCTTTTCCACTCTCCACCTATCAGATGTGGAGCCTCGTAACTTTCTACTCTTTTATTTTAAATCTGCCTTCAAGTCCTCTGCCTTTTATTTCCAAAAACAAACCAGATGAGGTGGTACATGCCTATAATCTTAGCACATAGGATGGGAAATTGGGATCAAAAGTTCAAGGTCCTTATTGGCTATATAGCCGGCTGGGCCTGACCTGGGTTTTGTAAGAGTTTGTCCTACAGCCTTAGGCCAAAGGAGCTCTCGAGCTCTAGATTCCTTTCCTTTCCTACTCCTGAGGGCCTCGCCCCATCCCAGGCTGTTGTCATCCTTAGTCATTGTCCTGTGGTTCATGTTAAGCCCATAGGAAAGGGGAAAGAAATGTGTATTTATACATCTGTAATCCCAGCACTCAGGAGGCAGAGGCAGGCAGATCTCTGTGATCTGGTCTAAATAGAGAGTTTCAGGCCAGACAAGGTAACAGTGAGACTCTCAAAAAAAAAAAAAGTTTCACATACAGAAATGGGCTCACAGTGATGAAGCCTATAGTATTATGAGTTCATATATAATATAGTGGACATTTTACTTTCTTTTTTTTTTTTTTTTTTTTTGACATTTTACTTTCTTAACCTGACCACCCCACTTGGCTAACTGCAGACTCACTCTGCTCATCTTAATTTATCTTTTCATATTTAGATTATTTGATATATTGAGATTTAGCTGTAATGTTAGGCATTTTGCTATGTACAGCTTGGTTAAAAAGGAAATAAAAAAAATCAGTGATATAAATTTCAGTGTTAACCTGTTAGTTCAAGTCAGCTGTGTACAGTGTTTCCTAGCAGTTAATGGGCAATAATTGTCCTGCCTTTTTTTTTTTTTTTTTTTTTTTGGTAGCCCTTGCTGGCCTAGAGCTTGATATGTAGATTTAATCTCAGAGATCTGCTTGTTTCTATGTCCAGAGTGCAGGGATTAAAAGCATGTACCATCAACAGGGGGTGGTGGCGTGCACCTTTAATTCCAGCACTAGGGAGGCAGAGGCAGGCAGATCTCTGTGAGTTCCAGGCCAGCCTGGGTTACAGAGTGAGTTCTAGGAAAGGCACCAAAGCTACACAGAGAAACCCTGTCTCAAAAAACCAAAAAAAAAAAAAAAAAAAAAAAAAAAAAAAAAAAAAAAATCATGTACCATCACTCCCTGACAAAGCATATTCTTTATACAACACTACTTTAGAAGAATCACCGACTTCATATTGTTTATCATGGTTTATCACTGTATTTAAAAAGAAAGCTATATCTGAAGAGATAATCCATGAAACAAGATAGTTGGACCTCAGTTCGGTGAATGTCTTAGTCACTGTTCTATTGTTATGACAACACCATGACCAAGGCAATTATTATAAAAGAAAGCATTTAATTGGGGATTTATAGTTTCAATTAGTCCAGTCCACAACATGGCGGGAATGCGGTGACACTCAGGGCGCTGGAGCAGTAGCTAAGAACTACATCCTTATCTGTAGGCAGCAGGCAGAGTCTGGACCTGGCTCGAGCTTTTGAAACCTCAAAGCCCACCCCTAGTGACACACTCCCTCCAACAAAGCCACACCTCCTAATCCTTCTAGTTCTAGCAAAGAGTTCCACTCCCTGGTGACTAAGTACTCAAAAATATGAGCCCATGAGGGTCTCTTATTCAGACCACCACAGTGAGGTAGTTTAGCACTAATCGTAAGCAGTTAGATGGTGTGTAAATCTTACTGAAACTTGCCCAGTTACTTAACAGAAGTTGTAAACTGGGAGTTGAGGAGGGTTTTAAAGAGATTTGGTTTTGATGAATATTCTGATAAAAATGTCAGGGCTTTTTAAGACTGTAATGGTTTATCAAACCTCACAGATTAAGTAAGTCAGTTAAAGAACTGGACATACAAAATGGAGCAAAGAGACTAGAGGAAGTAGCACAAATCTGTAATAACACTGAAGCTGAGGCAAGAAGATTATGAGTTCAAGAACACTCTCACCTCCATAGCGAGTTGGAGCCCAGCTGGTCTGCATACTCAGACCTTTGTCTCAAGAAACAAAAGTACTGAGTTAAAGAAGCAGGGCTTATTAAAATAAGATGTGGCTTTAAGACACAAAGTAGGAATTCAGAGAGACTCGGATTTTCTAATAAGTTTTGTAAAAGTGGGTTTGTGGTTTGATTGAAGTATAAATTTGGACAGAGATGGGCCCAGGCTGTCAAGTGCTTGCTTTATATACATAAGGATCTCAGTTCGGTTTTGTTTTAAGATTTATTTATTTATTTCATGAATATGAATGCTTTATCTACATGTACAACCTTATGCCAGAAGAGGGCATCGGATCCTACTCTACATGGTTTTGAACCACCATGTGATTGCTGGGAATTGAACTCAGATCTCTGGAAGAGCAGCCAGTGCTTTTAACTGCTGAGCCATCTCTTTAGCCCCAAGGATCTGAGTTTTGACCCCCAGCATCAACACAAAATCAGAATATGGCAATGTGCACCCTATAATCTCAGTACTGAGGAAGCACAGACAGACAGATAACATAGATACTCTGACAAGCCATTATAACTGAATCTGTAAAGCATATTTTTGTTTTGTTTTGTTTTTTGGTTTTTGAGACAGGGTTTCTCTGTGTAGCTTTGTGCCTTTCCTGGAACTCACTCTGTAGCCCAGGCTGGCCTTGAACTCACAGAGATACGCCTGCCTCTGCCTCCCAGTGCTGGGATTAAAGGCAATGCACCACTAACACCCAGCCAAGCATATTCTTTAAATCAAATCTGTAAAGCATATCTGAATCTGTAAAGTTCCAAGAGACCCTGTCTGGAAAAAAAAAAAAATGATGTGAAAAACTATTGGGGAAGATCCCTGATGTTGAAGAATAGAAAATTTATGTGTTGTATCTGCTCTCATTTTTCTCTGCCTTTGTACCCTGTTTTGTGTGTGATTTCCCCCATCCCATTTCTTCCTCTTCTTCCTCTTTTTTCTTTTCTTTCCTTCCTCCCCCCCCCCCTTTCTCTTAACTTTCTTCCTTCCTTCCAGTCCAGGATGGCCTCAAACTAAATCCACAGTCAAAGATGACCTTCAGCTGTTCTAGTGCCTCCATCTCCCAGATGTTGGGCTTACAGGTGTGTGCTACCATGCCATCTTATGCAGTGCTGGTAATCAAACCCAAGGCCCTATGGATGCTAGGCAAGCACCCTGAAAACTGGGCTATATTCTAGTGAAACTGTCTTCAAAAAATTGTTAGAAAAAGGAAAAATATGTTACTCTCAAAACTATGAATTCACAGCAAAAAATAGCTAAGCTCCCAGGTAAGGAGATGAACTAGACCCAGCTGACTTTTTCATTTTTTTTTTTCCTCCTTGCCTTTCCCTTGAATCCATCTGTTAGGGTTTTTCATTGCTGTGAAAAGACACCATGACCACAGCAACTCTTATAAAGTGAAACATTTAATTAGGGTGGCTCACTTACAGTTTCATAGGTTCAATCCATTATCATCATGGTGGGGATCATGGCAATGTGCAGGCAGACGTGGTGCTGGAGAAGTAGCTGAAGTCCCACATCTTGCAGGCAACAGGAAGTTGACTAAGACACAGGGTGGTATCCTGAGCATAGAAAACCTCAAAGCCTGCCCTATGTGACACAATTCCTCCAACAAGACCACACCCACTCCAACAAAACCACACCTACTAATAGTGCCACTCCCTATGAGATTTTGGGAGCCAATTACATTCAAACTACCACATTGTCTATCTTGAGAAAGACAAAGTTACATGTACCTAGTGTAAAAAGTCATTTCAAAAAAGATTATGGGGGCTGGAGAGATGGCTCAGAGGTTAAGAGCACTGACTGCTCTTCTAGAGGTCCTGAGTTCAATTCCCAGCAACCACATGGTGGCTCACAACCATCTGTAATGAGATCTGGTGCCCTCTTCTGGCCTGCAGTCATACATGCTGTATACATAATAAATAAATAAAAATTTAAAAAAAAAAAAAAAGATTATGAAACAAATACAATAATAAAAATGCTTGTGTGTGCTGTCCAAAAAGGACAAAGACCTCAGAGAAACCTTGAGTGGAAGTCAAGGCTGTTGCCAAATATTTGTTTAACTACCAAAAGATGTGTTGCATTTGTTTATGTTGCAGAATATTTGTTTAATTATGTAAAGACGTGTTGCTGTTTTACCTTGCCTACCTAAGGCACCTGATTGGGCTAATAAAAAGCTAAACAGCAATAGCGAGGTAGGAGGTATAGGCAAGTCTCCTGTAGACAAATTTCTAAACAGTCGTAGTAAATAAGAAACACAGAGCCAAATACAGGGGTAATAGAGATCACAGCAATAGCCACAACTAGCTTTAGCTTACCACCAGCAGTAGTTTCCCCCAGAGAGCTTCTTCCTGTCTGACTTGTGTTTTTTATTGGCTTTCTGTTCTGCTTTCTCATTGGCTCTAAGCCCAGCAACATGACTTCTTCGTCACTGCCTGTCTATACAGACCTCCAGGTCTCTATGGTTGGTACTGGGATTAAAGGCTCGTGCCACCATGCTTGGCTGTGTCCTTGACCACACAGAGACTCTGCCTGCCATGTGATCAGATTAAGAGCGTGTGCTACCACTGCCAGACTTCTGCTTAATGACTATTTGACCTCTGATCTCCAGGCACCTTTATTTATTAACATACAAATAAAATATCACATTTCATCACAAATAAAATATCACCACAACTTCCAAGCAGGAAGAGTAAGTAGGAGGAGGAATTTAGGCTTGACGAAGGAAGAAAAGGAGACATCAGGGAGATGCCAGGGCCCGGCCAGACATGGAGGAAGCAGGAACATAGGACACACAGAATGAAAGGTAAAAAGCTCCAAGGCGCCGGGCAGTGGTGGCGCACGCCTTTAATCCCAGCACTCGGGAGGCAGAGCCAGGTGGATCTCTGTGAGTTCGAGGCCAGCCTGGGCTACCAAGTGAGTTCCAGGAAAGGTGCAGAGCTACACAGAGAAACCCTGTCTCGAAAAACCAAAAAAAAAGCTCCAAGGCAAAACATAGATGAATAGAAACAGGTTGA
This sequence comes from Peromyscus eremicus, assembly GCF_949786415.1. Lineage (NCBI taxonomy): Eukaryota > Metazoa > Chordata > Mammalia > Rodentia > Cricetidae > Peromyscus > Peromyscus eremicus. Next base: position 47,427,967 of record NC_081420.1, read on the forward strand.
ATTAATAGGATAAGCCCGAGCTAAGGCAGAGCATTTATAATTAATAGTAAGTCTCCATGTCTTTATTTGGGAGCTGGTTGGTGGCCCAAAGAAAATTCCAACAGACACAGCCTAGACCAGGTCTTCCCCAAGAGAATCCAGTTTTCCTTTTTTCCTTACTACTACCTTAGGAAAAATAAAGATAACTGTTAACCAAAGAAAACAAAGATCCTTACAGATATTAAAGGTATGCATTTAAAAATCTTATCACATTAAAAAAAAAATCCCTCCCCAGGGTAAAGATAATGAAATCTCTTTCCTTTGTTTTCCCTTCCTCACCATCCTGCTCCTGCTCCTCCTGCTCCTCATCTTCTTTTTGGAGACAGGATCTTACTATGTAGCTCCAGATGGCCTGGATTGCTCTCTGGACCAGGTTGACCTCTAATTCACTGAGATCTGCCTGCTTCTGCCTCCCCCTTCTGAGTGCTGGGATTAAAGGTGTATGCCACCAGGCCCAGCAAGTAGTAAGAGTTTCTAACTTGCTTTCAAGACAAACCCCATACAGTTTCAATTAGGAAGAAGTTTGGGATATTATACTTTTCCAAAGGTGTACAGCACCCAATTCATTTATTGGGACATGGCTTTTGAAAGCACACCAGACTTCCTTCTTTCTCAGGAGCAATGATCTTGAATATGACATATGGAAAACCTCCAATCATCTATTCTAAAACAGGCAAAAAGAACTCTGGGTGGGGGAATCCTCAAAAGACAGTGTAAATGACACCAGTCACCCTATTGAGATAACAATAAACAAAACAGACAAGAGCCAAATATAAAGCAATCCCCTCTGGGATTAGATGTCCTGGGGAATCAAACGAATCTTACAAGAATACCTAGAAAGGGGCTTGTAATCTCTTGCAGCTGTGCTTGCTACACCCTACAGAAGGTGGAGATTTGTGTAAGATTTTCAGTACTGCCCAACCCCTTACAGGGCTATCTAAACTTCCTCTAAATTCATCCTTTTTCAGTAATAGATCATTGTAGTGCCTTTTGTGGTGTCAAATAGCCAGTGTTTGTTCACCTTCGCCTGAGAACAATATGCTTATGTGTGCACAGTTTTTTAAATTTATTTTATGTGCATTGGTGTTTTGCCATGGGTGTTGGGTCCCCTGGAATTGGAGTTACAGACAGTTGTGAGCTGCCATGTGGATGCTGAGAATTGAACCCAGGTCCTCTGGAAAAGCAGTCAGTGACCTTAACTACTGAGCCATCTCTCCAGCCCAACATGTGCCCAAATTTAAGAGACATTTGGAAACAGTAACTATAAATCCAATTTTGGCTGTGTGGTGGCTCGTAGCTGTAATCTTATCACTTGGAAGGTGGGAGCAGAGAGATTATCATGAGTTTGATGCCAATTTAACATCTTTGACTGTTAGGTCAGGTTTTTTTGGAATACATTGTTAAACTTAGCAGACCACTAGCTTCTACCAACCCTAAAGCTAAAATCACAGGACTTCTGAAACTGAAGTGATTGATCCAATTTTGTTGTAATCTGCTACTCTGTGTTCCAGCAACTTATTTTGAAAGTGTTCTTATGTATGACGTGTGTGTGTGTGTGTGTGTGTGTGTGTGTGTGTGTGTGTGTGTGTCTAAAAATTCAAGTAATCTCTTCCACAGTAACATGTCATTCAGGGTAAACTCACTAAGTGTTTCTGGGTCAAGGTCACTCAAATTTGGCTCAGAATAATCTCTTATCTCTTTTTGAGCAGATGTTTTGTATCAATAATTCCTTGAGAATTATGAAGTTAAAATAAATATGGAGATACTGGCTTGATGGTGCAAGCTTCAGATTTTAGCACTTGGGAGATAGTGGCAAGAGAATCCGGTGTTCAAGGCCAGTCATGACTATATGGCAAGTTTTAAGGCCAACCGAGGATACATGAGACCTTGTCTCAGGACAAAGGGCATCACCATCTTAGTGGAATGTTATCCCTGAAACCTCTTATTTGAAGGTCTATATTTCTACTGGAGAACAGAGACAAGAGTAGGATGTTCTAGTCCTACTGAAAGGATTTCAAACAGGAAAGCTTCTGGAAAGCTTATTTTATCTTTCATGAATCAACGACAACAGATTCATTACAGGGTATTCTCAATGTTGAGCAATAAAACAGATTTGTCATGAATGCCATCTGCCACAAAGTTACACAGTTCCCCTTTGGTTGAGTTACAGCTTTCTTTTATTATTGTTTTTGTAGTGATATATGACCAAACTGACTTGGATCCAGCAAAGCCAGAGCTCTTCCACTAAGTTTATGCCCAGCCGCAGGTATACTGTGCTTTAATTCTGTCAGAGGCCTCTTGCCATATCATTATGTACATAGCATCTTACTTGGTTTTCAATGAAATAGTTACTGGCTTTTAACATCTTAAAAAAAAATGATTCACAGTAACTACTTGTTTACAGTGGTGACTTTTCAATTTAAAACATTGCATTTACTATTGATTCTGCCTTATGCCTTAGCTGGTTATCTTTTTCTTTCCAGTTCTAGAGGGAGCAACACTACACTTTTCTCCATAACTATGAACTCCCTACAGAGGTAGACTCCGCATAAGCATGAAACATTTTTGTAATTTAGACAGGGTCTTGTTATGCAGCCAAGGCTACCCCACCCCCCCCCCCGACCCCAAACTGGCTTCAATCCTACCTCAGCCTTCTGAGTGCTGCTTGTTGTAGGCATGAGCCACCACGCCCACCTATGAACTTTTAGCACTCGTTTGGGCTGTCCTGGATCAACTACAGTACGAAAATTAGGTTGTTCCCGTTGTCCTTCGGGGTGTCGTCTACCTGAACAGTACCTCGCCAGGGTAAGGATGAAGTTTGGGTGGGTAGAGCTGGTTTCCCGCCATCACTTCCTCCGCAGATGTGGGACTTCCGGTCTCTCGGCACTTCCGCCCAGAGCCGGAAGCTCGTCGCTGAGGGACCGTGAGGGGCCGGCGGTGCTGTCCCACGGGCTGAGGGCAGGTGAGCTTTGTAAGGTCGTGGAGCTGAGGTGACGAGTTGCCCACTGGGACCGCCATTTCACCTTGAGGTGGCTCAGCATTCATTAATTTCCGAGACTTCTCTCGGGTCAGCGGGGCGGCGTTCTGGGCTGACCCGGCGGAAGGCTAGTGCGCCTGCGCCAAGCGCCCCCTCTGTCAGCGTCTTCTGGGTGCTGGTCTCAGGTGATGCTGCCAGGCGCCAGCGGACCTGACTGGCTGTCACTGTGGACGAAAGCCCTGGTTTCCGTTATTGACGGTTCTGGTGGACAGCGGTCGTTGTAGCTGGGTAGGGGGCTGTATTCAGTTTCTTTTTGGTTTTGGTTTTGGGTTGTTTTTTTTTGTTGTTGTTGTTTTTTTTGTTTTTTAGCTCAAGGCCGTCTTGGGTCTCGCTATGTATCTGAGGCTGGCTTCGAACTAGCGGCAGCCCTAGTGCTTTAGCCTCCCGGTTTCTGGGGTTACACGCACGAGCCACCATGCCTGGCAATGAATGAATTAACTAACTTTTAAAACAAAGATTCGTTGCTGGACGTGGAGCTTACATTTTAGTCCAGGATGACTTTGAACTCGTGTCAAACCTCTAGCTAGCCTCAGCCTCCGGAGTGCTGAGTTTACATGCATGAGCCGCCACACCCTGGGAATAAATTTTTTACAGACTTCACTACCATCTGGGGACTGTTATGTGAACTGTTGAACCCAAATTAGGGTGTGATTTGGCCATCCCCAAAGAAATAGGCTTGTTGAAACAACAGGGTTTACAAATGCTAAAGACAGACAGCAGATAAAGGGAGAGACTGCTCTCTTGTCTGGTGTGAATATTAGCCAGGTCCACTGTCTGTTGATAGTGCCTGCTTTCTTTTTATGTCTTCTTGTTTTAATTTTCTATGTGTTCATGTTATAGGTGCTGCTGTAAACACAGTCTACTATCTGGAATTTTTGTTTGTTTTGTTTTTGTTTTTTGAGACAGGGTCTTTATGTAGTCCTGGCTGTCTTGAAACTCAATGTGTAGACCAGATTGGCCTGTAACTCACAGAGATCCTCCTGTTTCTGCCTCCAGAGTGCTGGGATTAAAGATGTGGGCCATCACACTCCAATGCTGACAATTTTATAAGACTTTTTTTTTTGAGGTGGGGGGCATTCCAGACAGGGTTTCTCCATGTTGTTTTGGTGCCTATCCTGGATCTCGCTCTATAGACCAGGCTGGCCTCGAACTCACGGAGAACTGCCTGGCTCTGCCTTCCGAGTGCTGGAATTAAAGGCGTGCACCATCACCACCTGGCTTAAGGCATATTTTTTTTTATTGGGATCTATAAAAATATTTAGAAAGTTAAATTACTGATACAAATCTGTCCTGATGTGAAGAACATTCTTCCACAATCACAGGAGGCAGTCAGGCCAGGCCATTTCCTCCATATTTATTCCATGCTATAGGATTTCTGAATCAGTATCCCTGTCCCCATTCATCACATTTATAAATCAGATTGATTTTCAGTGCATCATTGAGAATGTATTCATTGTTGTTGCATGAAGAGGACTTTTTATTTGTTCACAATTGGGTCATAATGCAAAAGAATCCGTTTCTCTGGAAGTTGGCTTCTTTTGATGTTGAAGGAGAAACCTGCTCCAGCTTTGGTTACTTGCTTTTGGTAAAGGAGACCACAGAAAGCAACTTGGTGCTGAAACTAGTATATTTCCTCTCCTCCTCCTCTTCATATTCTTCTTCTCCTCCTCCTCTTCTTTTTTTTTTTTTTTTTTTTTTTTTTTTTCTTCTTCTCCTATTCTGAGGCTTCTTTTGTACTAAGCTAATACTCTACCACTGACTGAGCTACACCCAGCCCTGGCAGAGTCTTGTCTTTACTGGCCTCGATTACCTGACTCTTCTACCTCAGCCTCCAGAGTAGGTGGGATTACAGGCTTGTGGGTCTGCCAGTACTTTGCCTTGTGACTTGCAGATTTATTGTATTTACAGTAATTGTGAACTGAGACATTTGTTTGGACCCTAACCTTTGAAGTCATTCTGACTCAGCATTTTCATATGTCCATATCAGCAAATCCTCTGGTGGTCAAAATAGTCCAGATCTTCAAGCCCCTTCTTAACATTCATCTGTTAAAAACTACATTATCTCTCACAGGATTACTGCCCCCTAACTACTAGTCACAGTTTTTCTTCTAGTCAGCTTGCATCACAGAATCTAGAGGGATCTTTTTAGGAAAGTAAGATAATCTCTTTCCTTTAAAAAAACAAACAAACAATAAAAACTCTACTAAACACTGCTGTCCACTCTGCAGACAAGTTTTTTTAAGTGGCCTTCAGAGTTCTAAATGGCCTGTCCCTGCATCATCTCTGATCTGTTGTTTAATAACTACCCGATTGCTCCATTATTTGGCCTCAAACACATCCTAGCTTCTAAGATACTCAGATCTGCTATTCTTTGCCTGTATGAGCTTCTTTATGGTCATATGGTTCAATCCCTTACCTCTCCATCTGTTTTTTGGAATACTACCTTCCTTAACCAACTTTCTTCCATCTTTAACTGTGCTTCTTGTTCTTGTTCATATCATGTGATTTACCCAGTTATCTGGTTTATTGCGCTTCTCACCACAAAGGTAGAAGCTTCTAGAGGGCAGGTATTTTTCTGCTGTACACTTAGTATGTAGAACAGCGTCAAACTTTTAATAGACACCCTTTTTTTATTTTTTATTTTATGTGCACTGGTGTTTTGCCTGCATGTATATCTGTGTGAGGGTGTCAGATCTCGGAGTTACAGACAGTTGTGAGCTGCCATTTGGGTGCTGGGAATTGAAACCGGATCTTCTGGAAGAACAGTGCTCTTAACCGCTGAGCCATCTCTCTAGCCCCTTACTAGACACTCTTAATTGTTGAATGAAGATATTTGGGCTTTTTTACCATACTATATTTGCTTACACAGTCTGCCAGGGAGCTACAACTTCTACCCAATACTTTGTACTTTATTTGTATGAGTATATGCATGTTTGTACACTCACTGTGGGGCATATGTGTGGTGCAGATGCATATACACATGAGTGCATGTGGAGGCATGAAGTTGACATTGGGTGTCTTCCTTGAGCTCTCTATTTTATTTATTGAGGCAATGTCTCTTGCTGAACCTGGAGCTCACCAATTCCTTTTAATGTAGCTAGCCAGCTTGCCCCAAGGATCCAGTCTCTGCCTCCTAAAATGCTGGGATTACACATGCCCAGCACTTAGATGGGTTCTAGGAATCCAAAATCTTGTGCTCATGCTTGAATGGCAAGTACTTTATCCATTTAGTCATCTCTCAGCCCAGCAGTTTGTACTTTCTTGCTCTTTTTTAAATTTTGTTTATTTATTTTCTCTTTTCACTTTTCTCCAGCTACTTGTTTAAAAGAAACACTAGTTTATCTTTCTTACCGTGATTAACTTTTAATTTTACTATACGTTCTTCCTTCAAATCTAATACCCTGTGAACTTTTCTTTTTTAAACCTTTAAGTTGCTGATTTTCAGCAAGCTTCCTGGATCATCTCAGCATTAATTTTTTTTAATATGATATGAGTGCTTTTGTTTTTCTTTTGTCTATTTTTTTCTTTTTTTGGTTTTTTTGAGACAGGGTTTCTCTGGTTAGCAGCCCTGGCTGTCCTGGAACTCACTTTGTAGACCAGGCTGGCCTCAACTCACAGAGGAGAGATCTGTCTGCCTCTGCCTGTCAAGTACTAGTATTAAAGACATGTGCCACCAAGCATGGAGAATGTCCTAACAATAGAGTTAGTAGTTAGGACTGTTTTCTGGGGTCTGTGTGTGTCTGTGTCTGTGTTTAATTTATTGAAATTTTATTATGCATTTTTTAAAATTTATTATGTATACAGTGTTCTGTTTGCATGTATCCCTGCAGGCCAGAAGAGGGAGCCAAATCTCATTACAGAAGGTTGTGAGCCACCATGTGGGTGCTGGGAATTGAACTCAGGACCTCTGGAAGAACAGCCAGTGCTCTTAACCTTTGAGCCATCTCTCCAGCCCTATTATGCATTTTAAAAGAATATATATAGGATATATATTTAGATTTAGCACATCAAGGCTCATATGACATTTTTCCTGTCTTAGCATCTTGCTGGGAATATGTGTAGGAGGTACAATTAGAAATATGATAAGCCAGGCGGTGGTGGCGCACACCTTTAATCCCAGGACTCAGGAGGCAGAGCCAGTCGGATCTCTGTGAGTTCGAGGCCAGCCTGGGCTACCAAGTGAGTTCCAGGAAAGGTGCAAAGCTACACAGGGAAACCCTGTCTCGAAAAAACAAAAAAAAAAAACAAAAAAAAAAAGATGATAGACAAATTAAATATGAAATGAATTATTTAGAAAGCAGATACTGTAAGAAAATGAAAACATCATAGTTTGACATTTTATTTATTTATCTATTTAGACATGATCTGTGGTAGCCCAGGCTAACCTCAGATTTATTATGTAGTTGAGGTAGGCCTTGATCTTCTGTCTCCATTTTTGAGTTCTGAGATTATGAGAGTATACCACCACACTTGATTTATGCAGTGCTAAGGATCAAACCCCAGAGCTTCAAGCATGCTAAGGCAAGCAGTCTTAGCAACTGAGCGATATCCTCAGCCCATTTTCTTTTTTATTTAAAAAATACTTTATTTCGGGTTGGGGGTTTAGCTCAGTGGTAGATTGCTTGCCTAGCAAGTGCAAGGCCCTGGGTTCGATCCTCAGCTCAAAAAAAGAAAATAAAATTTATTTCATATATTTGTGTATGTGGTAGTGAGGGAGGGGCATACCAAGGAGTATATGTGAAGGTCAGAGGACAACTGTCTCTTTTTCTACAATGTGGGTCCTGGGGATTAAACTCAGGCTTGATGGTAAGTGCCTTTATTTGCTGAGCCATCTCACTGAAATCACTTTGTTGTTGTTGAAACAAGGTTTCTCTGTGAGGCCTGGCTGTCCTAGAAGTAGCTCTGTAGACCAGGCCTCTGCCTCTGGCTTTCGAGTGCTGGGATTAAAGGCATGTGCCACCACTGCCCAGCTGAAATTACTTTTTAAATTGCAAAATATATATTACAGAAAATTTACCATCTTAGCAATTTTAAGTATATAAAGTTAGTAGTGTTAAGTTCATTCACAATATAACCAACACTGCTGTCCAACTCCAGAACTCTCCTTACATCTGCAAAACTGAAACTGTTAGTCTTAGATAACGATTTCCAGTTCCCTTCCCTGGAAGATCATAGTATCTATCCACTATTATACTTTCTGTCCTCATCAGGGAAAATTATTTTAAAAAATTTTTGAGACAGGTTCTCAGTATATAGCCATAGATGGCCTGGGATTCTCAGTGTAAACCAGGCTGACCTCAAACTTGCAGAGATTGACTCTCAAGTGTAGAATTAGAGGCATTCACTACCACACACAGCTGTCTTTTTTAGTTTGACAAGCCTAGATACTTCATAGAAGGAGGATCACTTGGTGTTTATCTTTAAGGTTGAATAATACATTTTGGTGTATTGTAACAGGCCCCTTAGCACAAATGACTCCATGATGGAATTGCCATTCATGATGTAAAACTCAGCAAGTAGACAACACCACCTGCCAAAAATGAAACCAAAGGCCTAATCATCAAAATCCATAGTTCAGGAAAGTCTCTAAATATACTAACCATACTTTTTAGCATCTGTAGTTCCACTTCTGGCTAACTGTTCTTGTTAACTGAAGTATGTCAATCCAGAACATGGTTTTTGTGCTTAAAAGCTCATCCTTAGAAAGGTTCAGGGTGACACTGGGATCTCGAACATCCAGTGTAGTCTATGGCAGGCTATTAAAGACTTTCTGTTGGCTTAAACCCATGTCCCAGCAGTCTTCTCTGGTGAATACCACACAACAGTATTTATCATATTCTTTATTCTAATGAACACTTAGATTTCTTTCTCCATCTTTGACTGTTAGTAAATAATGCAGTTACAAACACATTTGTGCAGATAGTTCTTGACTCCATGCTTTCAATTCTTTGCAAATTGTTTTGAGGAGCTGTAGTCACTTCATCATCAAGAGCAATAGGAAACAGCTGAGTATGGTGGTACATAGTCATTTGGGAGACTGAAGCAAAAGAGTTGTGAGTTCAAGGCCAGCTTGAACAACATAGTGAAAGCACATCTGAAAAGCAAACAAGGGGGCTTAGGGATGGCTGAGTGAATATAGTGCTTGTCTAACAGGCACAAAGCCCCGGTTTCCATTCCTGGTACCACATAAACCTATACATGTCTGATCCCAGCACTGAGAAGGTGATAGCAGAAAGACTGGAAGTTCAAGGTCATCCTCAGCTACAGAATGAGTTTAGGACCAGCCTGAGCTTTCCTAGAGACCCTGTCTCAAAAAACAAACAAAGAAACAGGCCTGGTGGTGGTGGCACACGACTTTAGTCCCAACACTTGAGAGGCAGAGGCAGGCAGATTTCTGTGAATTCCAGGCCAGTCTGGTCTACAGAGTGAGTTCCAGGACAGCCAGGACACAGAGAATCCCTGTCTTAGGGGGGAAAACTCACAAAACAAAACAAAAAATCAGCTAAAACAGGAAGTCAAAAGGAAAGGAGAGCAAGGTATGAAAGTCCAGAGAAAAGTATTGGATGCTCACCTTCTGTTACAACTGGATATAGGTGAAATACATGTTTTACAGATCTCTCTCAGTAGTAGAGCCCTTGCCTAGCATGCCTCAGGTCTTGGAATTGATCCCCAGCATAAACAACAAAACAAACAAAAAATATAGACTGGTAAAAGTTTGTCGATGTTCTGTGAAGGCAAGGTTGTTAGGATACAAGGGCTCATATACTCCTGATAGGGCTGTATATATTAGAACAGCCATTATAAAAGGACATTTGATACTAGCTACCAAAATTTTAAATGCATATTCCCTTTGGCTCAGCAATCCCAGACTAATAGCAGGACTCTGAGTTTCTGGCAAGATAACACCCTGCACTCCAGCTTGTGGAATTCTAGCAATGGAGTTCTACTGGCATCTTACTCAAGGACTAGAACTTTGCTTCAGGGCATAGACTTATGAGCAGGGCTCTACCTTGGCCAGCTGCCTTGGCCTATCCATATATCTGTTTCCTAAAACATAAGTAGCCCAGTCTGGTTCCTAGTAACTGCTCAGTCTCCTCAAATTGTCTATGCTGTCTTTACTTGCCCCATGTGTTGGGTTCTGTGATAACTTCTTTTGCTTTTCATTGCTGAAGATTCCATTGTAGTACAGGGATTTTTACGTGTGTCTTAGAAGTTGCAGTGCCTTAGAGTACCACCATCTACCCAAAGCAAAAAGTGAACCAACCAAGGCTTCTAATTTTCTGTTTGACAATTTCTATCTAGTTATTCTTCCAAATGTTGATTCTAAACTTACTAAAATCCACACTCTTCTGGTCACTGTCCCTCTCTCTTTCGTTCTGTGGCTTGCCTGCACTGCTACTGGGACAGCTTTTGAAACTCTAAATAGTTCAGTGTTTATTTCCAAAATATCAAAGTTTGAAAGAAGTTGTAGCAAAGCTGGACATGGCACATGTTTGTAATTCTAGCATTTTGGGAGCTGGGGCAGGAGAATCATCCCTAACTACATAATGAGTTTGAGGCCAGCCTGGGTTACATGATCCTGTCTTAAAGAAAAAGCAAATAAAGAGATAGTATCCATAATATTACCACACCTAAAACTTTGAGTTGTCCATTTTTTTGTTATTCTTTCCTAAGATAGGGTTTTATATATCCCAGGTTGGCCTCTGACTACTAGGATTAAATGCATGAGCCACTCTGCTTTGTGACTGCTAGGTAAGCATGTTACCAACTCAGATCGCCAGCTGTGACCATTGTTCTTTAATATTGTGTGTGTGCGCGCAGAGGCTAGAGGTCTACTCAATGTCTGTCTTATCCAGCACTCTCCACCTTGTCTCTTGAGGCAGGGTTGATCACAAAACATGGAGTTCAACCAGTTGTCAAAACTAGCTAACCAGCAAGACCCAAGCATCCTCTTGTCTCTTCTTCCCAGCTTTGGAATTACAGGTGTACATTGTCACACTTGGCTTTTTCTAGGGATCTAAGCTCAGATCTTCATGTGTGCATAGTAATCGTCTTACACAGTAAATCATTTCTTCAATCCCCATGGAGGAAAAGACTTGTAAGAAAACTTTGGCTGGGTGTGGTGCCTCACATCTGTTATCCCAACACTTGAGCAGTTGAGGCAGGGGGATTTGCTCTAAGTTTAAGCCCTCCAGGCCAGCCTAGGCTACAATTTTTGCTTATTAAATTCTTGTCAGTTTTTCATGTTTTCCTTCCTAGGTCTCCTGTTTTGGATTCTTGTTGTCTTATAATGAGTGACATTTTGCCATTAGATGTCGTTGGTAGGAGAGTTGAAGTTAATGGAGAATTTGCAACAGTGCGCTTTTGTGGTGATGTTCCTCCTGTGGCAGGTAAGCCATGATATTGAGTAAATCTTTCAGTCAGGTCCATAGAAGCGTCTCAGTAGTGCTTTATCACACCAGTTTTGAACTGGGTGTGGTGGCACACGCCTTTAATCCCAGCACTCAGAGTCAGAGGCAGTTAGATTTCTTGAGTTCCAGGCCAACCTGCTCTACATGGCAAATTCCAAGCCAACTGGAGCAATACAGTGAGACACTATCTCCAATAAATAAAGAAAATAAAATAACCAGTTTTAAGGAAGTTGCCAGCCAACTTAAAGATACATAGTTTTATTTGGGTGACATTGAATTGTATATGTATATGATATGTACAGCTTTCTTAATTATATGCTACTTGATTGATTGTGTAGTGTTTCTTAAACTAAATCAACTTTAAAATATTTTCTGAACAAACTTCAAACAACCAACAGTCTTGAATTTTCATAATTTAAAAAGTTATTTGAGCCGGGCAGTGATGGCGCACGCCTTTAATCCCAGCACTCGGGAGGCAGAGCCAGGCAGATCTCTGTGAGTTCGAGGCCAGCCTAGTCTCCAAAGCAAGTTCCAGGAAAGGCGCAAAGCTACACAGAGAAACCCTGTCTCGAAAAAACAAAACAAAACAAACAAAAAAGTTATTTGAATGCTTCTCCTCCCCATGTTGTATGTATTTGTATATATGCATGGGTATATACTTATGTTATATAACTGTGGATAATGTAATTGCATTTTGGCCAAATAGAACTTTGTATATTGCTCATTTTTGTTGATTTACAAAGAAATAATACATGCATACATACATATATATTATATAAATATATATATTGTATAAACTGTTGAATAATAAATTAATGACGTATATCAAGATGGCATATTGTAGGCTCCTAAATCTCAACCTAAAATGGATTTTCTTTTTTTTCCCTGATTTTTTGAGACAAGGTTTCTCTGTGTAGCTTTTGGAGCCTATCCTGGAACTCACTCTGTAGAACAGACTGGCCTTGAACTCATAGAGATCTGCCTCCTGAGTGCTGGGATTAAAGGTGTGTGCCACCACCACTCGGCTGGATTTTCTTTTTTAAACTAAGGCTTATCCTATACCTCTGAGGAGAACAGGACAGGAAAAAATACAATTAAATTTATAAATATTGGAAAGAACTGGGTTTAAGTGGCAACAAGCTAAACAGAATTGAAAACATCTAACTTCTAAATACATAGCCTAATTCTAATTCCTCAAATCTCAAAAGATCTCAAAGATATATGGAATCTATAATTTCTAACCAGATACAGTGGCTCATGGCTATAGTCCGAGTTCTCAGAAGGCTAAAGCAGGAGAATTGTTAAGTTTTAAAGTCAGTGCAGGCTACCAAAGTGAATGCTAGTCCAGCTTGAGCTGCAGTGTGAGATCCTATCTCCAAAAAAAAAAAAAAAAACAACCAGGGGGAGGCAGGGATTTCTGGTAATAGATTTAAAATAGGATTGTTTCCTCTTCATGTGAGAAACATGGTAGGGAGGTGTTAGTTACTACTAACCAGAACAGGCACACATAGACATCGAGTCTTCTTTCTAGTCCTTTGATCTCATCTTCCCAGCTTCTATAACTAGTCAATAGCTTCTTTGATAAAGCCACTGATCTCCAAGGCAGTAAGAATGTGTCCAGTATGAAACTGGATCCCTTAGGAAATGGTAGTGATATCAGCAGTCCTTTTCTTTTGAAAGACTGCTCTTTCTTGCTGAAGGCCTTCATCATTCCTCAGGCATCAGTGTAGTGTGGCTCAGATACACATACAATTTTTTGATGCCTTTCTTCATTTACTTTCTGTTACTTTCTGTAACATTATTATTATTAATTTTTTTAAATGTAGCCTTGGCTGGCCTGGAACATGCTATATAGACCAGGCTGGCCTCACACTCACAGACATCTACCTGTTTCTGCTTCCTGAGTCCGGGATTAAATGAGTACTCCACTCTGCTTGGCCTATGACATTATTTTCCTGGGTTTTTCTTCTTCAACCTTTGTTTTTAGTATGTACTAGTAGTATATCATAATGAATTCATTGTGATATCTTCATACATCTAAACAGTACTTTGTCCTATCAGCCCCACCTCACCATCCCCTGTGCTCTCCCTTCTCCTTTCCCCTGTGCTGTCTCTTTCCTTCTCTCTGCTAGTACTGGGCTTTCCTAATGCTTAGCCATTTAGTACACTATGTCATTTAGTTAACTGCTCTCTATTTCTGCCCTTCTCCTTTTTTATTTTTAATGAGATGGGGGGGTCTTGCTATGTTATTCAGGCTAGCCTTGAACTCTTGGACTCAGGGAATCCTCTTATCTCAGTCTTACAAGTGCCTGTTACTGAGCCCTGCTCCTCATTTTGAACATTGATCTGTAGTTTTTTCTTTAATGATAATGTAGTAAACTGCCTCGTATGCCTCACTCAATCAGCAAATGTTTGAATATTTTCTATATATTCGGAACTGATCTGAGTAGATAGATACAGGGCAATTTAGTGTTGACTTGGATCTGAGGCTCGCTCTCAGTATGTGGCTTCTGAGCAGCAACAGCTGTGGGGCGTTTACCCACCAACCCCACAGTTCCCTAGAGTTTTCTTGAGTGCAAGCAGCAGGAAATATTAGACAGAAGGATTTATATTGCGGAGATAAACAGATAGAAAATAAAGGATAGCCTCAAGAGGGCCTGGAACCTTTTCCATCGGCCCCGACTGTCTTGCCCCAGGGTATTTATAGAGACGCCAAGGGGTGGAGCAAAAGACCTCCTCCCCCCAGCACAGCCAAGTGCAGACCATCTCAGACACCTGCACTCAGACCCATGGTCCTTATCATCCTCTATGCGGACATGCTGGGTAAAGCCACGAGGAACCCGAAAACGGGCTCCCACATAGATCTTTTAAAGACACCCCCAGGTTACAGACTACAAAAGCACAGTGGCATTGGGGCCTTCTAGACATGAGACTGCCTAGCATGGTGTTGAAGCTAGCCTCCTTCATAGCTTCAAAGAACCTGAGTTTTGTTTAGGCTAACCTTGAAATAGCAGGATTCCAGCCATTAGAGTAGTGAAACTTTGTTTTGGCTGTGAGCTGTTGGCCATATTTGGAGGCTCTGAGGAGGTGCCCTGTCTGAGGGGAATGTAGAGATAATTGAGAATGACTCAGGTCAACAATATTGCTTAGTAGAACTGGGTAGAATCTCTGAGTTTCTTGGTCTTTAATTACATAAGTATAGTTAGGTGTCTTTGAAAATAGTTATCTCAGGACTTGGTCTGTGCAAGGAAGCCAAAGAGCAGAAGCAGCAACAAAGCTGATATGCTGGCAGTATCCATCCTTGTCCTTGGGTGGAGTGGGTAAAGGAAGAGATCGCTGGCACTTGGATGTCTACAGTGTCCAGTGGTTGAGCTAGCCCTGTGAGGAGATGGGCCCTGTAGTTACAGATAGTGTACCTGAAGTAGCTCCTAGCCTATTGGTAAAGTCACTGACCTGGTGATACCTTTGTCAAATTCAATTAAATAGTCCACTTATCAAACAACTTTAACCCCCACTAGCCTTGAGGATGGAACCTAAGGCCTCATGTATACTAGGATCCTTTAGTTTGGCTTTTATGTTCAGCAAGTCAATCCAATTATAATATGGCATCTTGTGTTAGGGTATGAGGTGGAATACACTGATCATATGGACTCATTTTATACATAGGCTTATTTTTAAAACTGGTTTATTTTTTCTGCATACATACATGCATGTGGGCACCCATGTCCAACTTGACTGGAGTTGCTTCTCTACTTCCACCGCATAAGTCCCAGGGATTGCACACAGGCCTATCAGGCTTAGTGGCAATCATCTTGGCCCACAGAACCTTCTGGCTAGCCCTAGACATGCCTAGCTTCTATACTTCATTTTTTAAAGCAGTTTTAAGTCCACAGCAGAATTGAGGGAAAAGATTGGCAAGCTCCCGAATACTTCTTTTTTTTTTTTTTTAATTTATTTATTTATTGTGTACACAGAAGAGGGTGCCAGATCTCATTACAGATGGTTGTGAGCCACCATGTGGGTGCTGGGAATTGAACTCAGGACCTCTGGAAGAGCAGTCGGTGCTCTTAACCTCTGAGCTATCTCTCCAACCCGAATACTTCTTATCTATATGTGCACAACCTCCTTGAGTGTTACCTTGTTGTAGAATATTAGTTTAGGATGTGTTACATTTGTTTATGCTGTGGAATATTTGTCTAATGATGCAAAGATGTGTTGCATTCTTTTATGTTGCATTTGTTTAACTCTGTAAAGCTGTATTACTTTGTCTGCCTAAAACACCTGATTGGTGTAATAAAGCACTGAACAGTCAATAGCTAGGCAGGAGAGAGAAATAGGCGGGGCTGGCATGCAGAGAGAATAAGTGAGAAGAGAAATCTAGAGAAGAGAAACGAAGAATGGGAGGCACAAAAAAGGAGATGAGGATGCCAGAGGCCAGCCACCCAGCCAGCCACAGAGCAGGAAGGAAAGCAAGATATATAGACTAAGAGGTAAAAAACCCAGAGGCAAAAGGTAGACAGGATAATTTAAGTTAAGAGAAGCTGGCTAGAAACAAGCCAAGCTAAGGCTGGGCATTCATAAGTGAGAATAAGTTTCCATGTATTTATTTAAGAGCTGGGTGGCAGACCCCCAAAGAGCAAACAGTAAAAATAACCAACTGTGTTACCTCCTTCATTGCAGTGGTGTGTGTATTAATAATCACTGTGTCTACTAATGGCATCACTCTCATGCTTAGTTTACCTTGGGGTCTGTGCTTGGTATTATTTATTGTATAGGTTAGTCACAAATGTCTGACTTATGTCTCCCATTGTTCCCCAAATGCTTTGTGTGCCAGCTGTGTATCCCCTTGAGCTCCTGCAGCTACTGGCCCTTTTCCATAGTTTTCCTTTTCCACTGTCTCTCATAATTGTCAGACTACCTTGTCTGCCTTTGCGATGTTCATTTAGGTTCTCTGTGTCTTTGTCTTTTCATGGCCTGGTGCTCTTTTTTTTTTTTTTTTTTTTTTATGAAAGGCTCTTGTGTAGCCCAGGCTGGCCTTGAATTCCTAATCTGAATGCTGGGGTTACAAACATGGACTCCCACACCCAGTTTAAACTGTGCTGGGCATTCAACCCAGAGCTTCATGTATACTGGGCAAGCAAGCACTCTACCAACTGAACTACACTCCGAGCTCCTCATCTGTTTTTGGTTTTCTTGTTGTTTTTTGTTTTATTTATTATTTCAACAAAATAAAGCACTTAATTGGGCTTATGGTTTCAGAGGGTTAGAATCCATGATGGCAGAGTAAAGGCATGGTGGTAGGAACAGCTGAGAGCTTACATCTTGATCATAAAGCAGGAAGCAGAAAGAGAGCATACACTGGGAATGGCATGTCTTTTGAAACCTCAGAGCCCACCCCCAGTGACACATCTTCTAATCCTTCTCAAACAATTTCACCAATAGGAACCAAGTATTCAACATATGAGCCTGTGGGGGCCATTCTCATTCACACCCATATTTTACCTCCTGGCCCCCAAAAGCTGTGGCAATAAAATAATGCAAAATGCATTTAGTTCTATTTCAAAAGTCACCTTGGTTTTTGTCTCAATGCTGTTTAAAAGTCTAAAATCTCATTCTGAGACTCAAAGCAATCTCTTTAATTGTAACCTTCTGTAAATCCAAAAGCAGATAACATACTTCCAACATACAGTGGCACAGAATGTATATTACTAAAATAAGACTCCATTCCAAAATGGAGGAATGGAGTCATAATTAGGGAATACTGAAATCCAGCAGGGAAAACTAAATACTGTGGCCCAAAGTCTGTTGTCAAAAGGCTTAATGGTTCTGCCCTTCAAGCTTTGCTGCCTGTAATGTTCTTTTTTCTCTTTTGCTGGTTCTATTCCCTATCTGCAGCTCTCCCTGGCAGATATCCTATGGCTCTGACATCTCCTAACATTTTGGAGTCTCCAACACAAATCCAGGCTTTATTTTACCAGTGGTAAAGCGCGTGGTGGCCGCTTAGAGCTTCCATGAAGGACCTCTCCTGCCACATGCCTGGCTTTACCAGTTCTCCTAAACTGTAGAGGAAGATTCCACACCCCTTCTACTCCTGTATTGTCCTCCACCAAAAAAATTAGTCTGTTACTTTTAAATTTAGCCTCAGGCATGTGAAGGCCCAAGGTTGGTGTAGGGACTCATCCTTAATGGTTCTCTGACCTTACTCATCAAGGCAGGGTCTCATTCATACAGAGTGCTTGCTTTCTTCCCACCTTCAAGGCTGGAATTAGTTAGTAATCCATGCCCACTTGGCTGCTTTGACTACTGAGTTACTGAGTTACCCAGTCTTTTCAAAATTTTTCTAATTTGTTTTGTGATTTCTTTTTTAACTTAAAGTAATTTAAAATAACATTGCTTAATTTCTAAATATATGAGAATTAAAAAAATTTATTTTGTGTGTGTTTTACCTGCATTATATGTATGTGTATTACACATGCACAGTGCCTGCAGAGGCCAGAAAAGGGTGCCAGATCCATTGGAACTGGAGTTCTAGATAGTTGTGAGCTGCCATGTGGGTTCTGAGAGCTGAACCTGGGTCTTCTGCAAGAGCAGCCTGTGCTTTGAACCACTGAGCCATTTCTCTGGCCTGATTTCTTTTCTTTTCTTTTCTAACAGTGTTTAGCTATGTAGTGCAGGTTGGTCTTGAGCTTGGAGTTATCCTCTTGCCTGTGCTAGATTATAGGCTTGCACCACCACACCTAGCCTTTTGACAATTTTCTAATTAACATTTTCTTATAGGCTCACAGAATCCTTAGAGATTGTGATCAGAGAACATACTGAAGATTTTTGTAAATATACCAATAGGATAAAATACATCATTTTAATTTGTGTGCATGAGGGCATGCCACAGTATGCATATGGAGGTCAGAGGATAACCTGAGGTGTTGGTCTTTATCTTCTACCTTGTTTAAAACAGTTTCTTGGGGCTAGAGAGAAACTGGCTCAGAGGTTAAGAGCATTTGCTGCTCTTGCAGAGGACCCAGGTTTGGTTCCCAGCACCTACATGGTGACACAACTATCTGTTACTCCAGTTTCAACGGGATCCAATTCTCTCTTCTTGAATACCTTGGGCATTGGGCATGGTATACATACATGCAGGTACTCACACATATACATAAAATAAACAAAAAAATCTTTTTAAAAATTGTCTGTTTTGTTGTTGCCACTCTGTATCAAGGTTCTTCTTGAGGCTAGGGTTACCTGAGTTAGCTGTTTTTAAATGTATAGTCGCAGGCATCAAATACATTCATTGTTCATCTCTGGAACAGTTTTTTTGTCTTCCCAAACTGTAATGTCATACCCATAAAGCAGTAATTTCCCCTTTTTCCTCCTCTGTCTCTGCAATTTGTACTATAGGGAGTCATAAGCAGAATCATACAGTATTTTTTCTTTTTTATGACCAGCTTGTTTCACTTAGCATGATGTACTTAAAGTTCATTCAGGTTATAGCCTGTGTTAGACTTTCTTTCCTTGATTTGTAGTGGGCTGACTATAACATTCCATGTTGTATATGCATGATGCTAAAAACTAAAATTTTTGGGAATTAGCCAACAAGAATGAAAACTACAAAACAGTACAGAAAGAAATTAAAGAAGGAATTGGGCATGATGGCACACCCAAACACTTGGGAGGCAGGCAGAGGGTTAGAGGCCAGCCTAGTCTACATAGTAAGGGATAGGCCAGCCAGGACTACATAGACTGTGTTGAAAAAAAAAAAAGGAAGGAAGGAAAAAAATATATGTATAGACAAACCTCCTGTGTTTATGGATCAAAAGACTTAATTTTGTTAAAATTTAAAATTTATCAGTGGTCAAAATTTTAGGGTTTTTTTCCCCTACCAAAATCCCATTGTTTGTTTTCATTATTTGTATGTATGTGTAATGTGTATGGGTTTCACAGTACTTGTTAGAGTTGTTTCTTCTACTGTAGATCCTAGGGATTGAGCTTCAGGTACCACTGAGAGACTCTATCTCCAAAAAACAAGGCAAGGACTGGAGATAGCTCAGCAGTTAAGAGCATTTCCTGTTCTTGTAGGAGACCTAAGAACAGTTCCTAGCACCCACATTAGGTGGCTTATAATATCATATAGCTGTATCTCCAGGGATCAGACATTTTGTCCTTCTTGGGTACCTCCTGCACTCACATAAACAGACCACCAAACACATATACACACTTAAAAATAAATCTTTAAAACAATACAAAAAAGGGAAGAAATCCCTTGAGGAAGGACACTTGACTGACCTCTGACCTCCAAATGCATGCTCACAACATGTACCTGTACACCTGAACATACACATCTGCACGTTTGCATGCACACAGAATTATTGATAATTTGGGTTTATTATTGTGTGTTTGCCTTATGGATGCTCTGTTACCACCCCATTGGGTTATTTTTCTTCTCTATTAATTAGGTAGTCATAGCTTTAAAAATTACTTAATGAACTGGGCGGTGTTGGTGCACACCTTTAATCCCAGCACTCAGGAGGCAGAGCCAGGAAGATCTCTGTGAGTTCGAGGCCAGCCTGGTGTACAGAGCAAGATTCAGGACAGGCACCAAAAACTACACAGAGAAATCCTGTCTCAAAAAACAAACAAACAAATAAATAAATAAATAAATAAAATTACTTAATGATTTCTCTAAGGCTAAGATATGCTATTCTGACTTAGGAAACCCTAATAATAATTACTCTCCACCCCCACCCCCCACCCCCAGAGCTGAGGACAGAACCCAGGGCCTTGCACTTGCTAGGCAAGCGCTCTACCACTGAGCTAAATCCCCAACCCCTAATAATTGCTTTTAAGTTTTGGTTTTTGTGTTTTTGCTTTAAGATTTATGTGTATGGGTGTTTAGCCTGTATATATGTCTGTGTGAGGGTGCCAGATCCCCTGGAACTGGAGTTAGAGATAGTTGTGAGCTGCCATGTGGACGCTGGCAATTGAACCCAGGTCCTCTGGAAGAGCAGCCAGTGCGCTTAACTGCTAAGCCATCTCTCCAGCCCCAGTTTTTGTTTTGTTTTGTTTTTAATTCTGAGACCCATACAAAAGACCTAGGAACACTTGAACACTTAAATCTGTTTCTCATCCCTAATTAGTTACTGATGCTTTCGTTTTTTAAACTTTATGCCCAAGGAACAGGCAGCTCGGCTGCCCATTTTATCTTACTCAGGTGTCTGAGCCTCTTGCATTCTTGCAGGTTTCTTTCTGGGACAATCTTTTTCTTTGAAGGCTTTCTCTTGGGTTTTTTGGTTTTTTGTTTTTTGTTTTTTGTTTTTTTTGAGTGAAATTCTCTCTATTTTACCTTCAGTTTTTCCTCCCTCTGGACTTTTTGTTATGGTGGCAATTACAGGTATTTAGGGTGGAATTTGCCATTTTAATCATGTACAGGTTATAGTTATGAATTATGATGTGGCATGCATTAGCCACTTTATGAAGTGGTCAGCTCAACAGAGAGAGATCCCTGTATCCCCTCTGTGTGGGGTAAGCCACATTTAGTCCCCTGTGGTGTTTTTCTTCACTTGGTAGCATGTCTTCAATATTCATCCATGCTTAGTATACCCAGTAAAGTTTAGCTGTTCTGGTTTTCTGCTATTGGGGTTTTGGTTGGCTTTTTGGCCCACACATGCTACTATTGCGTTGTTTGAATGACGTTCCCAGGAGATTCCTGGGACATTCCCTCCTCCACCTGTGTGTGATGCAGCTTCTGTTACAAATTGTATTTGCTTGAAGGAGAATGGAGCATCCCTTTGTCATCTTTTGTCACTATTTTTTTTTCTTTTTGTTTTGCTAGGACTCTGGTTAGGAGTCGAATGGGACAATCCCGAGAGAGGAAAGCATGATGGGAGCCATGAAGGTACTATGTATTTTAAATGCAGGTAAATATTTCTTACGAATTGACAAGGTCATAATTAATCATTTAATAATAGGGCTGGAGAGGAAGAAGCATTGTTGGATCTGGAATAGTTTGAAAAGGTACTTCAACCTGGCATGGTGGTGCATGTCTTTAATCCCAGTACTCAGGGACAGTGCCTGTTATTGAACCTAGAGCTCACCATTTTGGCTAGATTAGCTGGCAGGCAAACATGTGAACCTCTTAGCTCTGCCACACACCCATGTTATAGTGTTGGGATTATAGGCTTATGTGGCTGTGCATGGTGCTGGGGAAACTAGGTCTAATGTTTACACAGCAGTACTCTTAGCCACTGAGCCATCTCCCACCCCATGTTTTTTGTTTTAGTCATGTTGTACAGGGTGACCTCTAACCTGATGTATAGCTAAGGCTGGTTCTAAACTTGAGATCCTCCTGCCTCTACCTCTCAAGTTCTGGGATGATAGGTATACACCACCATGCCTGGGCTAGCCTGGGTTTCTTCTTTCTTTTTTGAACTGGAACTCATTGTGTAGAACAGGCTGGCCTTGAACTCACAGAGATCTATCTGCCTGTTTCCTGAGTGCTGGGATTAAACACCACTATACCTTTCTTTGATTTTTTTGAGACAGGGTTTCTCTGTGTAATTTTGGTACCTTTCCTGGATCTCACTCTGTAGACCAAACTGGCCTGGAACTCACAGAGATCTTCCTGGCTCTGCCTTCCGAGTGCTGGGATTAAAGGCATGCACCACCACCGCCCAGCTCTTTGTTTTTTTTATATGTCACAAGTTATGAAATTTTCTGAGGTTCTGAGCACTAGGGGCTAGTGGGATGAAAGTACTTATGAACTGCTCCATTTTCCTCATGGGTTCAGAATTTGTGTTTCACTGCAGCATCTTGACATTAATTTAGAATATTAGTGGTTTCTGTCTAAATCACTGTTAAATCACTGTTAAAATCAGTGTATCTTCTGGAGATTTGTTACTGATGGTCATTCGTTTGACTAGCGAGCATTTTTTATCATTTACTGGGCTGTTTGGTTTCCTGAGAAACCTGCTGGGAATGTTTCACCAAAGATTGAGATCTTTGATCTGTAACAGGGACAGACTCCACTTCGCAGCTTCCTGATACAATTCCACACTCTGCCTGCAACCAAAAGTAATAACTATCTCCTTTTGACTAACTCATTACCATTGCTGTAAGAAGTATGAATTCAGGCTAAGTGCTTGTAATCTTGAAACTACAGAGACAAAGCGCAGAGGTGGGATGATCAGGAGTTCAAGGCAGTTGGGGCTAAGTAGCAGAACAGTCTCAGAAAGAAAGTCACAAATATATTTTTATCCTAAATGTTCGTGTGTGTGTGTGTGTGTGTGTGTGTACAGAAAGTTGTGAACACCATGAGGGTGCTGGGAATTGAACCCTGGTCCTCTGGAAGAGCAGCCAGTGCTCTTAAGTGCTGAGACATCTCTCCAGCCTGCAGTTTTTGTTTTTGTTTTTTTAATTTAAATCACTGTTTGAAAAATAAAATTTCATATTTCTAATTCCAATACGTTACATGTAAACATTAGCATTTTAGGATTTTTTAATTTTAAAAATTATTGTGTACACACGTGATGTATCTGTGCAACTTCTGTACCTCTGTGCATGTGTGGAAATTAGAGGACAACTTTATGGAGTCAGTCTTTCTTCATCTTTAATGGGTCCTGCTTGGGATTGAACTGAGGTTACCAGGCTTGCACAAGAAGCACTTCATTAGCACACTGAGCCGTATGGCCAGCCCAGAAATTCGTCATCCCATCCTCCTGCCTCCAGCATTTTTAAAAAAATCTTTCAATATTTATTTATTTAAAAAAAGAAAGTTCTTCTCAGCTTTTTTTAAACCAAGTTTCATTAATCCTTGAAGGTCCACCTTAGATTTGCAGCCTTATGCAGTATGTGCTAGGCCAGGTTTTTAATTCCCATCTCCCCTATTCTGAATCCTTCTGGGAAGCATAAAATACTGCGTTAAAAAGTAGTAAATAGGGGCCTGGAGGGATGCCTCAGTAGTTAATAGCAATTGCTGTTCTTGCAGAAGACCTAGGTTCAGTTCTCAGTACCCATATGGTGGCTCACACCATCTGTAACTCCAGTTCTGGGGATTCTGATGTCTCTTTTGGCTTCAGTGACCATCGCACACAAGTGGTTCCCATACATACATACAGATAAAACACTTGTATACATAAAAATAAAAACATTAATTAAAAGTAGTAAATAGCTAAGTCTAGTGGCTCACTCCTGTAATCTTAGCACTGGAGGCTGAGTTCGGAGGATCTTTACAAGTTTAGTGTTAGTGTGTGATACATAGTGAGTTTCAGGCCAGCCTGAGTTATAGAGGGAGATGTCTCAAAAACATAGAAAACAAAATATATTAAGAAAGCAGATATGTGAATTAAATATAGTGTTTGCTGGGCATAATGGCATATGCCCATTATCTTACCTGTTGTGGAGGCTAAAACAGGAGTATAGAAACTTCAGAGTCTGGGCCCGTGAGATAATTCAGCTGGTAAAGGCACTTGCTGCTAAGCCAGACGACCTGAATTAGATCCCTGGGACCCACATAAAAGGAGAGAACTGTCTTCTGACCTTCACATAGTGCCATGGCATTCATGTGCTCATATAGACATGCAGATGAGTAAGTTTTTTTTTTTTAAAGTTCAAGGCCCTTAGTGAGACTCTGTAGATGTAGGTCATAGGTAGAATGTTTATATAATGTGTGTAGGGCCTTGAATTCAATCCCCAGTAACACACATCTACTGAAAATAGTTTTAAAAGCTTTATCACAGAGAAACTCTGTCTCAATAAACAAAAAACAAAAAAAAAAGCTTTATAATACACATACTTTTTGGTTTTTCAAGACAGGATTTCTCTGTGTAGCCTTGGCTGTCCTGGAACTTGCTCTGTAGACTAGGCTGGCCTTGAACTCACAGAGCTCTGCCTGCCTCTGCCTCCCGAGTGCTAGGATTAAAGGCATGTGCCACCATTGCCAGGCCATATTAATATTTCTTGATTAAATAACAAAGCGATATCTAACAATAAGTACTTTATCTATCTGTCTGTCTGTCTGTCTGTCTATCTATCTATCTGTCTATCTATATTTATGAGACAGGGTCTCACTATGTAGCTTTGTCTGGAACTTGCCTCAGCCTCCCAAATAAATGCCTGGGATTGACAAGCCTCTATCACCATACACATTGGCAGGTGATATTTGAATAGTAATTTCTCTCCCTTCTCAGGCACCCAACAGGAGGCTCCTTTGTTCGTCCAAACAAAGTTAATTTTGGAGTAGACTTTCTTACGGCCCTTAAGAAGCGGTATGTGCTAGAAGATGGGTCTGATGATGATGGAAAATCATGTTCCTTAAAAGTTGGAAGTAAACAAGTGCAAACTGTTGGTTTTGACAATATTACAAAGAAGCAGAGGTAAGAGCTGATGTTGGCAACCTGGCTTTCAGTCACCAGATTGGGATTAAAGTTCTTGATTGTGTGGTGATGCTTGCAACTTTGCTTCCACATTGGTTCATCTTCTTCACATAGTAGCTTGAAATGTGGAGAACACAAGCACTGATTATTCAGTTCCCAGCACTCATATAGGAAAACAGCTCACAACTACCTATATAACTCCAGTTCAGGGGATTTGATGTCCTCTTCTGACCTCCACAGGTACCAGGCATGCAGGTGGTACATATTCATACACACAGATAAAACATTTATATACATTAAATAAAAATAAATATATGTTAAAAGAAAAAAAAAGCTGGCAAGATGGCTCAGTGGGGTAAAGGTGCATGCCATGCAAGCCTAGGGACCTGAGTTTGAGCCCCAAAACCCACATAACGGTGGAAGTAGAGAAGTGACTCCACAAAGTTGTTCTGATATCTGTTTGGGGGTGGAGGGTTGTCTCTGTGACCTCCATGGCCAGCAGAGTGATGATCCTCAGGAGGCAGTTTGGTTTAGCACCACTGAGTAGCCTATGTTGGTTCAAACTTTGGGAGTCTGATCCTGAGTGGTTTATTTTAGGCGTAGAGAGCTGGCCCCAAAGTCATGGGTCTAGGAGAGGTGGCTCTGCCCCTTGCCTGAGGAGGGCAATCCCAGTGGCCCAGATGACCAGCTCAGCTACCTCTCAGACCCACATCCTGTGTCTTGGGTTGGCCACCCTAATTTCTACCCCATCCAAGCCCTGCTGTAGTGTACTAAGGGACTGTTCCTGTGGAACGATAACCGCAGGATCTCCATGACTTGGGGCAATAGAAGGATATCCAAGAGGAGTTTCAGTGAGGGTCCAGTGATGATGGTGTGCCAGAGGCCTTGAAGCAGACCAATTACTCTGCAGTTAACATTTTTCTGATGGGGCTGATTGGACAAAAGGGTATACTTTGTGATACACTGCAGCTCCCAATGCCACTAGGATGAATGAAGAGGTTTTGGAAAGATGGAAGAGTGAGGTGGTTTTTTGTTTGTTTTGTTTTGTGTTTAATTAATCTGGGAGGGGTGGGGGTGTGTTTCTGGGAGGGATGCTCTAGGGTTGAGGGGTGGATATGGAGAGACTGGGAGGTGAGTGGGATTGGGATGCACGATGTGAAATTCCCAAAGAATCAATAAAGAAATGTGTTACAAAGTGGGGGGGGGGGGGGGCAGGCGTGGGGTGTGTGTGGAGAGACAAGCACAATAAAGACAAGAGAAGCAATTAAGAGCCCATGTATCCTGGCTCTTCTGGAGATGGCTTTGGATTGATGCCTCTCTAGAAACCTGGTTTCTCAAGCTTGGTGCCAAGGTATCCCAGTGTGGCACACTTTAAACTGTAGAGGAAAATAGCAAACTTGATTTAAAAAAAATTTTTTTAATTATTTTTATTATTGAGAAAAGGATCTCATGTAGCCCAGGCTAGCTTTGAACTCCTTTTGTTTTGTTTTGGCTTTACCCCCACCCCACCCCCACCCCCTGAGACAGGATTTCTCTCTGTAGCACTGACTATCCTGGAACTCAATCTGTAGACCAGGCTGGCCTTGAGATCCACCTGCATCAGCCTCCCAAGTGCTGGAATTAAAGTTGTGAGCCACCACTACCAGGCTTGAACTCGTTTAAATTTGAAGTTTTTATCCGTATATGTGTATGATGTGTGCATATGAGAGCAGACATGCATGTATCACAATATGAGAGTGTGAGCAGGACAACTTTTTGGAGCTTGACAATTCTCGTTTTCTGCCTCGCACCTCATGTAGGAGGGCTGCGGGAATTACAGCTGTGAGCCATCACCTATTGCTTTTTGTAGGCATTGGTATCAGAGACTGAACTCAGGTCCAAGTGCTTTTATCCACTGAATCATCTATCTAGATGGTCTGACTGTGAGCCCTTGACCCTCCTGCCTCCACCTCCCAAGTACTAGGATTAAAAAACCACCACACCTGGCCCAGAAACAGTGACTTCTGTCGGAGTACAAACTACTGGTCTGCGGTTATTGACAGTTTTATGAATGAGTATTAACATTTCCTTTCAGTGACTTCATGTGTCTGAAAAACTGAAATGGACAGTTGTTGCCTTTAAAAAAAAACAAGGAATTTTCTAGGCATAGTGGCACATATTTATAATCCCAGCACTTGGAAGGTGGAAACAGAAGATCAGGCATTCAAGGCCAATTTAGGCTACATGAGACCCTATCTAAAATAAATAAATACAAAGTAAGTACTTCCTGAAAATTACGGTGGACAGAATATGGACATAGTGGTGTTCAGATGAATTGATTTCAGAGTCTAGGAAGTCATACAGTTCTCAGTGGTACTAAGTTGGTAGCACCTAAGTCATCATGAAGTTGTTTGGTCCTAACCACATACAAAATTGGAACTGGGAAACATTTGTTTTGGTATAGGCACCATGAAACATCACTGAAACTCTCAGGGCCTGTTGAACAAGTGTGAGCGCCTCTGCCCTAGAACATGTTTCTGATGATTATAATCACCTTTGCCATGTGTTTAGCTCTTGTGTTTACCCCTCAACATTGTCACTTTTCTGTGAATTTTTACAAATATTAATTGAAATGAACCATTGTGTGCTAAGCAGTATTTTGAGATCTTCATAAATACTAACTCACTGAGTCATTTGTTGTGTTTTAAAAGTTATAGCAGAATATACCTAGTAAAATGGTTTAGCAGTGTGAACTCTAAACATTGGGAAAACCAGTCCCCGACACATTCCCATCATTCAAAACTAGAATTCCCTCCCCTAGAAACATTAATTCCCTATCTCCCAGCCATTATTCTTTCTGCCTATCCCTTTGTCTGTTCTGGAATCACAGGTGGGATCCTTGTGCATTATTTGTCCCTGTGTCTAACTTTGTTTGATTAGAGTAATATCTTGAAGGTCTCTCCATTTGTGGATTTCAGAATTTCTTCCCTATTAAGGCCAAACACTGCTTCTCAAATATGATGTCACATTTGGTTATCTGTTCTGGATACTTGGGCTGTTTCTACCTTTTGGTTATTGTGTGAATAAAACCGCTACAATTAAAGTGAGTGCAAACATTTTACCAGTGTGAAATCTGAGACACCAAGATTTAATCAACTTCCCTAGTGTCAAAGGAGGCAGTGGAATTGGGCCTTGAAGCCTGGTAGCCCAGCTCTGGATTCTGAGTTGCAGGACATTGGCTTTTCTGACAGGCAGAAGACACAAGTCCTGCATATGTAGAAACACAACTGAAAGCTCTCATGCACAGTGCCTCAGATACGTTCCTAGAGAGCCTGTCTCAGAGGGCAGGAGGCGCTCATAGTGTCACTTCAGCATTTCGGGGAACTACCAACTATCAGCAGAAGAATTAGTAACTTCATTGGGGTCTAGTACACACTAACAGATATGAAGGCAAGTGTTCCAGAGCTCTAAGTGTCAATGGAGCTGCATCTCACTGCTTCACAATATCCTTCAGAGGGAAGAAGTCACAGGAGAATCTGTATAGCAGAATGTCACTTACATCATTTCATGGGGTACATAAAAGAGGGAGTGGAGACACAGAGTTTTACAAGTCAGGATTAAGTCCATAGCAGCTGTGGCTGGAGAGTTTGCTGGGGAATGGGGGAGAGCAGGGTGTTTTGGAGAGGGGCAATGACTACAGCTGCCTCTAATGTCTCTGACGCTTCGTTTCATTCTCCTTTTTTGTAATGCTTTCTTCTTAATTTATGTGGTGGGTACTAGCATTTGTATATTTATGGTATTTTGTGTAACGTTTTAAAGGGCCAGTGGATAGCATATGACTTATGTGTACCTATGAACTGTTTTTCATGCAGTCAGCTGAGAGCACTGCAAAACATATCCCTGTGGAAGTGTGCTGTGAGTCATGCTGGTGAACAAGGAAGAATTGCTGAAGCCTGCCCCAGTATCCTTTTTGTTGCCAGCTCATCCTGAAACCTGATTTTGGATTTGGTGCTTGTACGTGATACCATTGGTTGCATGCCCTTGATGGGGCATGCAGCTCAGTTAAGTACATTCCCAGACCATTTTGCCTGCAAGTATGGCCAAATGTGAACATTTTTATTACACTTTAATATAGCTTTCTGGTGCTGGGGAGGCTTTTTTATTTTTTTGAGATAGGGTCTTACTCTGTAGTTAATGCTAGTCTTGAACTCACTATGTATCTGAGGGTGGCCTTGAACTCATGATAATTCTCCTATCTCAGCTTCCCCCAACTGCTAGGATTACAGTATGAGTCACCATGCTTGGTTCTGAGAGTGGAAGTTTATAGGTGGCCCCCTAGCAAGGGGACAGACTTGGTTAGCATTTCCTCTGTTGTATTGGTCTCTAGTGATTCCTCAGTGAAGGTGGGATGTCCAGGGTTTCATCAGTTGTCTTTCAAGTGTGAAGAAAGCCATCCAGTAAGGCTGAGAGAGCTGACTGGATCTCGGCACATGTGGCCAGTTGACAGGTTTGGGTTTGCAGACTGTGTCTGCCTGCCTTTCCTCCCAGCCCTGTGTTCTTTGTGGAGTTCCCCACCTGTTTCCTCCTGAGATTGATTTATTTACAGCCAGAGCCCTGGAGTAATAAAACAGGCTCTCCATGTTTGTGGGGGGTTTTGGTGTATGTTTGTGAGATAGTATCTCACACTGTAGCTCAGGCTGGCATTGAAATTGCTTCAGTACCTCTGCCTCAGCCTTCCTGGTACTGAGATCACTCATCTGAGCTACCACAACTGTATCCATGTTTCATCTATGTTTAATGTTCCTACTTGTATCGTAGGATATATCAAATTGGACTTTGGATGGAGGCAGACAGGTTGATTGTCTTGTGCTGCTCTGTACAGGTGACAGTTGCCTACACTGTGCCTTGGATTTTCTTCTGTGCAAAGGTGACTCAGCAGCTGGGTGTGGCAGTGCATGCCTGTTATCCTAGTGCTACAAAGACAGGAGGATCAGGAAGAATTCTCAGCTGAAGGTAATTCTCAGCTTCATAGTGAGTTAAGGCCAGCCTGGACTACATGAGAGCCTGTCTCAAAAATAAATAAAGAAGCAGCTGCAGTTGCTGTTCTCAGCCATGGGTCTCTTCTTCCCTGGGTGAATGCTTTCTGTTTCTTTTGGAAGGTCCCTTCTCTCAGCAAAGAGTGTGTGTCTTCAGCTTCTCTCAGAGACTGTATTGGGACACAGTTGGACCCCAGCATGCTTCTGTCTTCCCACACTGCTCTTTTCTTTTTCTGCTGTTCTTCCCAGTGGCTCATTTAACACTTGTTTCTGTCTAATGGTGATCTCAAACAACATGTCCCACAGTGAGACCCCTCCAGCCCACTTATACCGTAATTTCTATGTCCAGTAAACAGCAGTACCATGTGCCTGGCCAGCTCTGTCTCTCTTTTCCTCACTTCCTATGTCTGACAAATACTGCTGGCTTTGCTGTCAGCTTGAAGTACTTATTCTGTATTTCCTCCTGCTCTTATGCTGAGGTAGGATCCAAACACGTGAGGCTGTGCTGGCCAGTTTTATGTCAACTTGATGCAAACTAGAGTCATCTGAGAGGATGGAGCCTCAATTGGGAAAATGCCTCCATAAGATTGGTCTGTAGGAAGGCCTGTAGGGCATTTTCTTAGTGATTGATGGGCGAGGGCCCAGCCCATTATGGGCTGGTGGTTCTGGGTTCTGTAAGAAAGCAGGCTGAGCAAGCCATGAGCAAGCCAGTAAGCAGTACTCCTTCATGGCCTCTGCATCAGCTCCTGCCTTCAGATTCCTACCCAGTTCCTGCTTTGGCTTCCTTCAGTGGACTGTGGTTTAGGATATATAAGACATATAAACCCTTCCCTCCCCAAGTTACTTTTGGTCATGGTGTTTTATCACAGCAGTAGTAACCCTAAGACAGAGGACCACTTGTCTCTTTTGTCTCCTTACAGTTCTCAGCTCAGCTTTACAGCAGAGTCACTTTCCAGAGACCCAAGTCAGATCCTGTTACTGTGCTCCAGGCTCTCTAGTAGTTCCCATTTCTGGCAGACTAGCAGGCTTTGGAGGTCCTTCATGATGTGGCCTGTCCTCCAAGGCCTAGGGCAGTGGTTCTCAACTTATGGGTTGTGGCAAACCTCTGTCTTCAAAAATATTTACATTATGATTCATAACAGTAGCAAAATTACAGTTATGAAGTAGCAGCAAAAATAGTTTTATGGTTGAGGGTCACCACAGCATGAGGAACTGTATTGAAGTAGCAGCATTGGCAAGGTTGAGAAACACTGGCCTAGGTGCCTCATTTTGAGAATACCTATCCATCTTTCCAAGTGTGTTGGAGGTGGCTGTTCCCACTCTGACCTCAGCACCTCACTGTGGTCACTGCTTTGTCCATGTTGCCACAAGATTCTTCAGGTTCCCTCAGTTTTCTGCTCAAGTTGCTCATTGGCTTTGCTTTCACTTGTGTCTGTATGGCCACATACTTTCCTACCTGCTCCACCTGCCCCACCTGCCACTCTGAACACAGGCAGTCTCAGACTTGCAGGAGGTGTTAACTTATGGACTCTCTCCCTGCTAAGCCTGTCTTCTTGGCCCTTGATAGCTATTTGTAGAGTAACCATAGTAATACCCACATCTATCAGGTGGGAATGTTAAGCCTTTCATTAGCTGGTCTGGCACTATGGTACACTGTGACCCCCTTGAGAACAGTTGCTTAAGTCATCACACATATGTGATGGTCCCAGAGTTTGTTTGAAGTTTGTGGTCCTGAACCGCAGATAAGAAGCCACGTTGCAGACTTTGAGTACTCAGGTGATTCTCAGTCTCTTTCTTGCCTGTGTTGCTGCCACCCTTGTATTCTCCGCTAGGATGGTGCTGTTTAGATCCGTGGGTTTGGGACTGATGTTCTAGAGAGAAGGGTGGGTGTGTGCACAGGCATACACGCTTGTGGCAGTGCTGAAGGCAAGGCTTGTTAGTCACCTCATGGTGCTCATTACATCAGTTGCTATCTGTCACTGTCTTCTTTTTTTGTTCTGCAAAATTTTGATTATGACACTTGCTTCTCCATTGTTTACAGATGCATGTCTCATGCTTTGACACTGAAAATGAGTATTTTAGGTTTTAAATGAACCAAGGTAATAGTGTTCATTTTAGTTTTGTAATGCTAGGGATGGAACTCGGGGCTTTGGGCATATGGAGAAGCATTCTACCACTGAGCTATATCCAGTCTAACAGATAATTTAAAAGATAAAAACATTTGTGTTCATGAAAACAATTTCAGACTAGACAGTGAGAAGTTTAAAATTCCAGTCAGGCGGTGGTGGTGCATGCCTTTAATCCCAACACTCGGGAGACAGAGGCAGGGGGAATCTCATGAGTTCAAAGCCAGCCTGGTCTACAGAGTGAGTTCCAGGACTGCCAGGGCTGCACAGAGAAACCCTGTCTCAAAAAACAAAAACAACAACAACAACAAAATGCTCATTTCAGAATTAGAATGCTACTAATTCTATGTCTTTGGGGGATCTTTTGAAATTACTTTTTCTTAAAATATGCCTTTAGATATTCGAGTTGTAAATTTGTCCAAGAACTTGTTGTCATCTTGGGCTGAAGTGGTTCTTATTGCAGAGCAGCTCAACAACCTGGAGGTTCTCGATCTCAGGTATGGACTCCACACTGCCTTCTCTGACAGCTGGTAGGTACTTTATGGGACGCTTTGGCTGAGTGGACTTAGGTGAAGGTTCACTTCAAGGCAGTCTTCACATGGTCCCTTGAAGTGCATGAATAAGGAGTGTATCTGTGTCCTGATCAGGTAGGAGGGGGTGATATTCAGAGCTTATAAGTCTGACTGTGAAAGAGAGACTATGGTATGTGTGATCTAAGCAGAGGAGGAGAAGGGTTAGTGCTGAACATGCTTGCTTATTTGGAATCAGTGTTTAACTCTTTAGGAATAAGTAGTTCATTGGAACATTGCTTAATATAGTTTTAGTAAGTATTTTTAACTTCTTTACTTTGTTTACTAATGTCATATTTTCTGAGGCCTTCCCAAATATTTGATTAGTTTAATCTCACAACCTCACTCTCCAAGGGCTCAAGTAGGCTGGTCCATTCCTCCTTCCTTTGATGGGGCTGGGAACCAAGCCCAGGTTTTTGTGCTTCCTAACTAAGCCTCTACCACTGAACACACCCCAGCCCTTCTCCCCTTGCATTCTTAAGTGTTTACATATGCAGGTAAGCTTTACTAGGCTAGAGCAGTCAAGCTTGAAGGCACCTCAAATAGAGCAAATGGGTATAATTAAACTCTTAGTGTCTCCTCTTCTGGAAATATGGGAGCCCAAGTCAACTTCACATGTGTGAGGAAACCTGAAGCTTCACCTACCTCTGTGAGAACCCCTCTCAAACCTTCAGGTTAAATCTCAGACTGTTGATGTCATTGTGTTGGGTCTGCCATATAGGATGTAAATACTTCCTATCTCCTTTTTCTTCTCAGTGAAAATAAACTGCAGTTTCCTTCTGACTCACCAACTCCAACTGGAACATTTTCTAATCTGAAGATTTTAGTCCTAAACAAAATGGGAATAACGTGGACTGAGGTAATCATATTTGCTTTATTACACAGTAATAAATGATTACAACTTTTGCTTTAAAAGGGAATTAAAGACTAACTGGTTTCATTTCAGTAACCCTATTATCCAAATAGTAGAATGTTCTATCTACACTTCATTACAGAGAAGAGTAATCCTTTAGTGAAATAGGATTTTAGATCTGGTAATCCATGTTCTTTCTCAGCCTGTCCCTGTCTCTTAGCTCATTTGTATTGCTCTGGAGTCTTGAACATGGATGTTCACAGTGGCGTGCACCAACTATGTAGTTTTAAATGCCATAATGCTGGCTCCCCCAGGTTTCCTGCAGATGTTCTTAGGACAGAGCATGAAGTGGAGAGTCTCACTCTCTCCCTGTGTGCAGGCTTGTCCCCATAATCCACTGTCCTGGTATGGCTGGCTCATGAGCAGCCACAGGTATCCTTGGCACAGTGGCATTTGGTAAATCTGTTTCTGTCTTTTCCTGGGCCCCTGATTTTGGAGGCTCTCCTTCCCTCTTCTGGTGCACACCAAGCCTGAGACAGAAAAGCACTTAGCAATTGAATGGGGGTTGACAGTGAGGCTCAAGGGAAAAAAACTTAAGAACTGATGAGGCAACATTTATGTGCTCAGCATATCCACATGCCCAAGTGGTATCAGAACTAAGAAGGTGAGTACCACATCCTGTCCTAGGCTTCGGCCACTAGCGAGTTGGGGTGCCCATCAGCATTTCCAGCTCCTTGTGAGCACTTCCTGAGCTGGGTCCTGACTCAGCTACCAGAAGCATGTCTTCCTATAGCCTTTCAGTGTGGTCCTTCATCCTCTTGCACCACCACTTGGTGCCTGAGTACAGCTTGCATGCCCTGTCCACAAGGCATGAAGTTCCCACAGTGATGTGGCTGAGCATGGCCAGCAGAGGCTGCCAGACACTGAGTTTAGTTTCTTTTCTAGGTGCTGCGCTGTGCCCCTTCATGGCCAGTCCTGGAGGAACTTTACCTCAAGTCTAACAGTATTTCCATTTCAGAAAGGTAATGGGCTTTGCTTCGGTAATTCTATGGCTATTCAGTTATTCTGAATACAGTCTCAGGTCCAGCATTAACTTTTAGGAGGGTTTGCAAGCATGAATTGTAGTTGTACTTACTCCTTACTTATTGTATTACAGATTAGATTATCAACTGAAATGTTATCCAAACCAAAGGAAACTCATCAAAGACATCTGAATTAAATATCTGAACTTTATTAGCTTTGTATAAATATCTTGGATTCTCAGAGACAACCAAACTAAATATTAGAATTTATTGGTTTTCGCCGGGCGGTGGTGGCGCACGCCTTTAATCCCAGCACTCGGGAGGCAGAGCCAGGTGGATCTCTGTGAGTTCAAGGCCAGCCTGGACTACCAAGTGAGTTCCAGGAAAGGCACAAAACTACACAGAGAAACCCTGTCTCGAAAAACCAAAAAAAAAAAAAAATAAGAAGAAGAAGAAGAAGAAGAAGAAGAAGAAGAAGAAGAAGAATTTATTGGTTTTGTATACATGTATTAGATTCCTTGATTCTCAGTGAAATACAGGCTTTTTTCTTTTTCTTTTTCCCCTCCCTTGGTTTTTTGAGACAGGGCCATCCTGGGCAACTTATCAAGACCCTGTCTCAAAAAACCAAGGGCAGAGGGACGTAGCTTAGCTGTAGAGCGCTGGCCTAGCATGTGCAAGGCCCTGGGTTCATTCTTAAAGAATTTGAGATATTAATCTTTATGTGTATGAGTGTTTGCCTGAATGTATGTCTATGTACCACATATGTACAGTGCTCAAGGAGACCAAAGGGTATATGGTCCTCTAGGACTGGAAAGGGTTTAAGTTGCCATGTGGGTGCTGGATACTGAATCTCAATTCTCTGGAAGAGCAGCCAATGCTCTGAACTACTGAACCATCCCACTAGCTCCTGAGTTCATTCTTTAGTATTGCAAAAATTTTAAAGTAAGTAAATGATAAATTTCCTTTTTTCTTAATTTATTGTATGTATGTGGTGTTTTATGTGTGAATTCAGGGGTGTTGGGGGGGACAACCTTCGGGGCTCTGTCTTTCCACTGTGGGCTCCAGGGATTGAATTCAAGTTGCCAGGCTGCGCAGCAAGCACTGTTATTCACTGAGCCATCTTATTAGTCCTGTTTGTTTTGAGACAAAGTCTCATATAGCTCAGGTTGGCCTCAAACTAGTTATGTGCTCAGTATGACCTTCAGCTTCTCAGCTGCCTCCATTTCCCATGTGCTGGGAAAACAGGTGTGGGTGGCTGAGTCTAGCAAATGAAGGATCTTTAATAGGTAATATCTGCTTAAGGTTATTGTAGTATAGTGTATGTGGACTCATGTCCTAAATAAATATATTGCTGCTTCATCTCCCTTTAAAAAAATTTCTTTTTTAAAAAATTAATGTGTATGAATATATGCAGGTAACTGAGGAAGTCAGAAAAGGGTATCAAATTTCCTGGAGCTGGAGTTAACAGGCAGTTGAAAGCTGCTTGACATAGGTGCTGAGAACAGAACTTGCAAGAACAGCAAATTCTCTTAAACACTGAGTCTTACTTCCAGGCCCTCATCTCCCTCTTTTAAAATGAATTGTTTTCGTTTTATGTATGTATGTATTTAGACTGTGTGGTTGGGTATGTGCGTGCATGTGGGGGCCAGAGAACAATTTGAGAATCAGTTCTCTCCTTCCACCATGTGGGTTTGGGGAGTGGAACTCAGGTCATCAGGCTTAGTGGCAAGTGCCTTTACCAACTGAGACATCTCTCTGGCCGATCATCTCCCTTTTTAGACAATATCATTAAATAAGTATGTACAAGAAAGTCAAGGATGAGAAAATTTTGAGTTGGATCAGACTATAAAGAGTGTTATTGTATAAAATGGTTTCATTTGTGGAGGCAAGTGCAGGCATTTTTCTCCCATTATCAAAGGCAGGATAGGCACCCTGACTCTGCCAGCATATCAACACAGCACCCCTTTGCCTTTTTTGGGCCAAATCCATCTGCCTTTCTCCCTAACCCTCTGTAACACCTGATGCACTTAGTTTAAGCTTCTGACTTTGTACTTTCCATACAGGCCAGTGAACGTCCTGCAGAAGATGAGGCTTCTAGACCTTTCCTCTAACCCAGCAATTGATGAAAGCCAGCTGTGCCTCATAGCATATCTGCCCAGGTAATCTCTTAAATTTTGCCTATTAAAGAGCTATCTTTTTTGTTTTGTTTTTTTCAAGACAGGGTTTCTCTGTCCTGGAACTCACTTTGTAGCCCAAGCTGGCCACTACCCATCAATACATACCATTTTTACTGAATGAATTGTCATATGTTAAATACACCTTTTGAATAGATACAAAATGTAGTTCCTAAACTGGGCAAGTTCCTTGGGAAATTTCAACTTGAACTCATCTGGAGAATGTACTTGTCCCCCATGTGCCATGTGGACTAGGAACCAGATAATCTGTAGCTGCAGACTTGGTCCTGGTGGTGATACCTACATCTCTATTTGTTAATCTCGGGGAAATGAGACATGTACTTCTTTTGAGACCCACTTAGCACCTGACAGAACAGGAGGCACTCTGTAATCTTAGAGGCCTGTGTGGAAACACAAGTCATAGTGCCAACCTTCCTTCTAGACCTTGTGTTTTACAACAGGATGGAAACCCAAGGTGGAGGGAAAGACTTGCTAGTCTAGTTTAGTAGATGCCCAGAACACATTAGTGTCCTGTGTAATCAAATCTAACATTTTAATTTCAGATTAGAACACCTACTCATTTCTGACACTGGACTTTCTTCTATACATTTCCCGGATGCTGGAATTGGTAAATAAGATTAGTAATGTCCCTCCCTCCTATGTTAGTTGTTTCTTTTCACTGCTACTGTGCAGTTTCATTTTTATTGTTCTAGGGTGCAAAACATCCATGTTCCCGTCCTTGCAGTACCTCGTAGTCAATGACAACCAAATATCAGAAGTAAGAGCTGCCTCAGTGTGCCTCAGGGCACACTACTGCTTGTCTCCACTTGCACACGAAGTTTGAAGGTTCTCTCTGTCAAAAAAGTTAAACTAGGGTCTGGAGAGATGGCTCTCGGTGGTTTAGAGCACTAGCTGCTCTTACAGTGGACTCAGGGTCAATTCCCAGCGCCCAGATGGGTACTCACAACTGTTTGTAACTCCAGTTCCAGGAGATCCAATGCCCTCTTCTGGCCTTCTTGCTCACTGCACACATGTGCACAGACAGACATGCAAGCAAAATGTCCATACACTTAAAACAGATCTTAGAAAACGTTAAATCAAAAGCAAAATGCTTTCTTATAGTGAAACTTTTTAGGGTTAGAGTTCTTTTATTTACACCGATGTAAAATGTCACTAAGTTCACATGGGTGGGGTGTTGGTGTCCAGTGCACCTTATACCTCAGATGAGAGCTAGGCAATTTTACATTTATGTACTAGGCCAAGTAATCTGAAATGTGTCCTGATACATGATGTTTTTATTTCTTTTGTTGCTTCAGTGGTCATTTATCAATGAGCTAGATAAATTACAGAGCCTACAGGCTCTGTCCTGTACTAGAAACCCCTTGACTGAAAGAGACAAAGCAGAGGAGATCATCATTGCCAAGATTGGTCAGCTGAAGACCCTGAACAGGTGTCAGGTGAGCACCAGGACCCTAACCATGCCCTTTGGTTTCTGTCTGGGGAGGAAGTCTAATTGTTACCTCTACTGGCCTCAACTTCTGGACTCAGCATTCTTTCCACTTCAGCCATCAGAGTACCTAGGACTATAAGTGTGTCATAGCACTAGGTTTTAATTTTTTTTAAGACTAGAAAACAAATAATAAAAACTGTAAAAGTAAATTATATTTGAATATTATAAAGTAAAGACCAGGTGTGTTTTGTTTATTGGGATTCTTTGCCCTTAAAGGGAAGAGGGTTATACTTAGGTCAGTGCCAGATCAGTGTTATTTTGCTGCCTGAACAACAGTGGTCATTTAAGGAGCGGTGGGGAAGTGTTAGGCACTTTATCCTGTGTCCTTGGAAAGAACACAGGCCCAGAGCGTGTCTCTTCTCTCCTTGTTCCTCCCAAGAGTGAGGCTTTGAGGCCTAGGCATACTCTGAAGTTTCCTCAAGGAAGCAAGCTGTTCTAGCCCATACCAAGAGAGATGAACCCAGGTACCTAGTACAGATATTATCATGATGGAAATTATAAAATGGGGGGTAGAATGCTGGAGATGATGGCTCAGTGGTTAAGAGCACTTGTTGCTCTTACAGAGGACCCACAGTGATTCACAGCATCTGTAACTCCAGTTCCCGGGGATCTGGTGCCCTCTTCTGGCCTCTTCAGACACTATAGACATGTTGGTGCAATACATAAATGCAGCAAAAATACAAAGTTCATCTTTTTAAAAAGAAATTTTAAAAACTGGAATTTAAAGAATTAAATTACATTTACTTGTTTGTGGGGAGAGACAGTCATGTATACTAGTGGGCATATGAAGATCAGAAGACAACTTGGCAGAAGTTTGTTCTCACCTACCATATGGATCTCAAGGATTGAATGAGGGTCATTAGGCTTTAAGGCAGCAAGTGATTCAACTGCTAAGACATCTTGCTGGCCCTGGATATTAGTCCTGTAGAAGAATGCAAGTTCTTGGCAATACAAATTAAGTTTTCAGGGTTCTGTAATGGCTGGTCTTTCTTAGATTAAAATTTAGTTTGTATTTTGTTTTTGAGACTTAAGAGTCTCTCACCCAAGCTGACTTTGAACTCCATGCAGTTCTGCATTAGCTCTCTTTAAAGTGCTAGATTACTGGTAGGAACCACCATATCCAGTTTGGAATTCTTAAGTAAACTTGTGAGTTGTGTTGGAAAAGGAAGGTGCAGGGATGGTTGGGGATTTAATTCAGTGTAGAGGGCAGCAATTTTATTGTCTCTGCTTGAGCCCCAGAGGGAGGACTGGGTAAAACCATGAGCAGCTCACTGGAAGATAACACATTTCTGTTTCACATCAACACAGATTCTTCCAGAGGAAAGGCGTGGAGCTGAGCTTGATTACCGAAAAACCTTTGGAAATGAATGGAAAAAGGCTGGTGGACATCCGGATCCAGACAAAAACAGGCCAAATGCAGAGTTTCTTTCGGCCCATCCTAGATACGAGCTTCTCTGCTGCAGTACGTCCAGGTAGCCCGTGGGGACTCCAGCTGGAACAGGGCCCTGATGTAGTAGTTCAGGAAGGCTCAGTGTTTTGTCCTTTCTGATTTGGGGGCTATCTATTTCCTTTTTATGTGGGCACTTTCCTGGCACCACATCAGCGAATTGAAAACAGACGGTAAATTGGCAGTGTCAACATGTGTTCCCCCAGAGACCTACACTTTCTGGTGGTGGGTAACTCCTTGCAAAGGTTGGGAGTACTCCAAGTCATCTCAAGTGCTGGTGTTTTTTTAATGCTCCCAGCACGGCAAGTTTGCACATAAACTGTATTGTTCTTCCCAAGTCCCATCCTGAAATCTTGTCCTGTGTTGTTTGGCACTTGGTGTTCACAGTGGTTCCTTTAGCTGGGCCTCAGGCATTGAAGCAAAGGATTGGGCATTATGTTCCAATGTACTTTTCACTTTGTTTTGACCTCATCATGTCATCATTCCATGGTTCACATTTAGGCCGTTTTTCTTTTTACATATTTCCAATGTAAGCAGCTCACTGCATAAATGCTTCAGCTGGAACATTATCTCAGGAAGACAAGCTGCCTGTGGGAATTGCTTTCAAATTACTCCATTAGCTGGCCCAATTTCCTGGCTGCTCTAGGTAAATTCTGAGTCACTTGAGAGTGGGGAAAGGAAGGGTCTAAGCAGCCTGCAGGTGCATACAGTTCAGCTTCTTATTGCCAAGTGTGTACAGAGAAACCAGTACCACTTGATCAAGGGCAGCAGGGAAGGACAGTAGTTCAGCCTTTTCTGCAGTTTCACTTACCTTTAGTCCACCTCAACCTAAATATTAAATAGAGAATTCCAGAACCCAAAAATTCATTGTTTTAATTGCATACCATTTCTAAGCGGTGTGGTGTACAAGACTGTCTCTGCCTAGCATTCCATGCCGCATGTGCTGCCTGCCCTGAGTCATTCAGTGACTGAGCATATAGACCACCAAGGTGTTGCAGTGCTTGTGACAAGTGTTGTGACTTGAAAATACCCCAAACACAGATGAATCCAGTGCCATGGTTCTTAAAATCCAAAGAGAAGCTGTGAAATGGACTTACTGGAGCTTGAAAGTACAGAAAGATGTTCTGAAAGAGCAGGTTCACAGAACTTCCATCACAGCACATTGGTGTGGTTGTTAGCCTCCTACAGTGTCTAATTTAGGATCATGAGTATGTGGTACTTAAAGACCTAGAAAAAGGTCTTTGCTATTAAGTTCAGATCTCCACTGAGGTCCTAAGATGTGGCCCCACAGATAAGGAAAGCTGCTGCCTGTGTTGCAGGTACAGGAACTGGTCTGCAGCAGGACTAAACACTTGACTGGCTAAAACCTGATGGGGTCCTATGACCTCTGTCCAGATCATACCTAGTTTCTCTTAGGACCCTGAAGGAAAGAGCATTTTCAAAACTGAAACCAAGTTAAAAGTTGGAAAGTTTTGAAAGCATGGGGAGCTTAGTCAGGCTACTGTTAGAACAAGCATGGAACATACAGCCACAGAGATGATCTTCCTTGGGAGTAATTATTGTTTACCTCTCCTAACCACCCAACAAGCAGTTAGTTCTGCAGGAAGAGGCTAATCCTAGGCTAATTGTTCAGTGATGATGGGTTGATCCTGGGAGAGGCTCTGTTCACACTAACATTGTTTCCTTACTGTGGTCCCTAGCTTCTTGTTCATCCCTTTTTATTTCTTAAACAAACAGAATACGGTGCACCTGAAGATGAGGAACTCAAAACACAGCAGCCATTCATGCTCAAAAATCAGCTACTAAGTAAGATTCCTTTCATATCCATGCTTTGTACTGGGGTCTTGGGTATGAAGCAAGTGGTGATGGCTTGTTTGATAGGGATGAAGTGTGTTTCTCCTAGGGCAGTGGTTCTCAACCTGCCTAATGCTGCAACCCGTTAATACAGTTCTGGTGACCCCCAACCATAAAATTATTTTCACTGCTACTTCATAACTGTAATTTTGCTACTGTTATGAATCATAATGTTAGTAACTGTTTTGTGATGGTTTTAGGTGACCCCTGTGAAAGGATCATTCAGAGACAACACACACACTCCAATTAAGAACCATTGTCTTAGCGAGTAATGATCCCAAACTCAATCAGTTTGTGTTGGGCATTCTGACAGCCCCCATGCTGTTGACTCTCTGAATAGCCTTCTAGGTGTAGGAGAGATTGGAGTAGTAAACCACGCTGTAATGTGGAATCCTGCGCTGTGTCCTACATGCAGAACCCTAGCTAAACTATCAGGAAGTAGTATGGTGGGAAAGAAAAGGTGATAGAATTCTGGGTCAGCTGTTTGAGACATGATCTTGTTATATAAATCCAGGCTGCCTTGTACTCATCAGCCTCCGCTATACCTTCCCCAGTTCTGGGACCATGATATTTTTTTGATTTTTTTTGTTTTGAGACAAGGTCTCATAGCTGGCATGTGTTGTCTAGGCTGGACTTGAATTTGTAACAATCCTACCACAGCCTTTCAAGATGGGATTATAGCCTGGAATTACAGGTGTGCATCATCACACCTAGCTTTATGGAAATATTAATAGAGATTTTTAACATCATTAAGGCCCATTTATGAGGACTGAGCCAAGTTGTGCCAAACTGCTACATTATCTGGCAATCTCTTGGCCTGCATGTTTTTCCTTATTGGTGCTAGTAATCAAACTGAGGCCTTGTGTATACAAAATATGTGCTCTACCTCAGAGGCACAGTCCCAGTTCTACATGCATGCATGCTGTCAATCCCTGCTATGGTGGTTAGTAATTTTTTCCCTTTTTCCTTAAAGCACTGAAGATAAAATGCTCAAACCAAGTTGAACAGAAAGTATTAGAAAAGCAGTTGCCAGGTAAGAGCATGCCCATCTCTGCTGTCCAAGTTCTTGCAAAGCACTGGCTTAGGGTAGAGCGAGGTGGAGTCTTAACTTTTAGTTTATGTAGACCTCAGAACTTAAGATGTTTTCATTAGTGCTTAATCTAAAACATACTAAAGTTCTGGTCTCCAGTATTCCATCAGCTTATCTGGAAAGCAGTTTTATTAAAAATTTTGAGCACCTCTGCCTGTGATGGTGTGGTGGGGTCTCTTTCTTTCTTTCTTTCTTTCTTTCTTTCTTTCTTTCTTCCTTCCTTCCTTCCTTCCTTCCTTCCTTCCTTTCTTTCTTTCTGAGACAGGGTCTTACTGTGTTACTCTGGCTGGCCTTGAACTCACATACCTGCCTCCCAAGTGCTTGAGTAAAAGGCATTTGCCACCATACCTGTGCCATGTGATAGTGTGTCCAGCCACAAGTGTGAGGACTTGACTTGAATGGAATGCTTAACCCCTTAAAGGAATTACTTCCTATGCCCATGTGTTTAAGATTCTCTCGGGCTTTTCTTGTCTAGAGATGATTTCCCGATCAGGAGAGAAGTCAGTGCTTTTATACAACTTGGGGAGAAAGAAAATTTCTTCAAAATCCGCTAAAAAACATTTGTACTACTGGAACTAATTTAATATTAAGAAAATAAATGCTTTTGGATAAATATAATTGAACTCAGACTTGCACTCAGAAGAATCAGCCTATTTTTTTTAGCATGACACAATTCTATAAATTCTCAAGATTAACTTGAGTCATAGCTAAATGCTGGTGGGTTAGATTTAAAGCCAGGAGCACTTGAAGAAATGGAAACATATGCATCTGACTGACTCCAGTAAATATATTTCCCTATTTGCCTACCTTAAGTGCTGTAAATTCATTGATTTTACATCCGCGTTCATTAGACAAAAGCTTGTCCATGATACCATAGCTCATGGAAGGCTAATTGCACCCAGAAGAGTATTTTCCTGAATAACTATCCATTTAGGGCCAGTTTCTCCTGTTTTTTTTTAGCAACTCAATTTCTATTACTGATATGTAATATATAATGACAAATTAACAGCGTGTATTAACTTATTTCTTGTTGCTCAAAAAAAATACTCAAGCTAAGCAATGTAAGAACAGGTGCGCTGTTCATGGCAGGAAAGACTGGTGGGAATGGGGCAGTAGTCACATTATGTCCATACTATGGAAGCAAAGCTACACTGACAACTCAACCTGCTTTCTCCCCTTCCCATCCTTATTCAGTCTGGAACGGAACACAGCCTACTCCTCTCTAGATGCATCAAGTTTGATCAGGCACATTCAGGGTAGTACGGCTGTCGAATTGGGTCACAAACAGGAAAAGGCTAGTTTTATTCTAAAATAGAGAAGATTTATTATCACAAGTTGCATAAAAACACAGCTTTCATAAAAAAACGATTTTTATAGAAAAATAATTGTCTACATTGTGATATTTGTGGGACACCAAACTATTGCTGTACTTTCAGCTAAAGCTTCAGAGAAACTAATATCTTTAATCAAAATATCCACTGTGCACCACAACCTGTCTTTGGAAAGAAGTTCCTAGTGTGTTCTGAATAGACCAGAGCATTTGTTTTTCTGAGTTACTTTCCCATACCTGGTAGTCATGTGTGTGCACATCCTGATGGTGACCGGATGCTCATGCTGGGAGAGACCTCATCAACCACTTAAGTCTATGCTCTCTTCTAGAGGGAAAATAAGGCTGAGAGGTGTCCTCAAGGCCCCACTCATGGGATCTTCAGTAACCCATCAGGAAGTTA
Source organism: Peromyscus eremicus (assembly GCF_949786415.1). Classification (NCBI taxonomy): domain Eukaryota; kingdom Metazoa; phylum Chordata; class Mammalia; order Rodentia; family Cricetidae; genus Peromyscus; species Peromyscus eremicus. The sequence goes on from NC_081420.1 coordinate 47,472,208, forward strand.
TCACAAAGGCCTATATCTTTCCTCCTCAGTGAAATGATTATTTCTGGTTATTCAGATTGAGGAAGAAATAGTAAATGCTACTGAAATGGTATGACACCTCACTATCAAGACCACTTGGGTCAAACATTGGCTCCATTTCCCAGTTTACCAAAAGAATCAACTGGTGGAATGACTCAAGCTTTTGTCACTTAGTGTCTTAGGTACACTGATGCTAAGAAACGACAGATCATGGCTGCCTCACCTGAGCTGTTTGTACACATAGTCGTCATTTGAGAGAAATGGATTTTCCTTTTCTTTGATAGATTCCATGACAATTCAAAAGGTAAAGGGACTGCTGTCACGTCTTCTCAAAGTTCCTGTGTCAGAACTTCTGTTGTCCTATGAAAGTCCCAAGGTAAGTTGCTAAGCAAAAACACAAAGCTATGCTAAGCTTAGTTCTCCATAGTACCATGAGCCATACATAACAGATTCTAAATGGAGGCAGCATTTTGACTCTTCAAGCTACCTGCCATTGGAGGTCGGCGTGTATACTACGCATTATAGATGTCTTACTGGCTCCTCCCCATTCTGTTCTAATTTTAGATGCCGGGCAGAGAAATTGAACTAGAAAATGACCTACAGTCATTACAGTTTTATTCTGTGGAGAATGGAGATTGTCTACTAGTGCGATGGTAACAGTCCAGCCCTAAGAGTTTAGCGACTGGAATGTTGTATACACCAGAAACAAAAACTCTGCCCTCACAAAGGATGTATGTTTTGTTGGGAAAGGACCATTTGGTTGTATATTAATAGAATAATAAAGGCGTTGATTACTAGTGATTTTTCTACTCCTGTTTTCCTAGCTTACTGCATTCCAATATGTGAAGATGTAAATATGAAGTAAAAACAATACTCTAAATCTGATTGGAGTTAACATCTGCTGTGGGCTACTTAACTATTAAAGTTTACTACAGTAATTTGGTTGGTCATTCTGAGAAATGTCCCTTAAACTGAGGAAACTCATCTTGTGTTCTGTACAACATACTTTCCCCTACATTATACTGAACCTATCTTCCATAGATTACCACCTCCTCAAGCTTAGGTAAACATCAGGCAAGGCAGAGTGCCTTCCCTACTTCCCTGTGACACTGAACCCTGAGGTGTTTACTTTTTCTCATACTCACAAAAACAGTTTAGTGAGAGTAAGCTGAGACATTCAGGATTTACATTAAATGGTAAAAGAAAACATGGTACATATGTAAATAAACATCTTTAAAAGCAAGATTCCAAACTTCAGGCTACAGTATTTCCTTTTCAAGGCCAGTTTGCCCATGTCAGAGATCCACAAACTGGTATTTCCAGCAACCCAGACTTTGGTATATGTGGCCCCAGGGCCACACAGCATCTTTGTACGTTCTTTCTGGCCTAATTAAGCTATACAGAGCTATTTTATCATCCTGATTGAGATTCAAATGGAGTTATTACAACTTTCTGAATTTGGCCAGGTTTAACAAAAAATGGTAATGATGAATTACTAATTAGTAACAGTGATCAGGAGTTAGTAATATTTTTTATAAAATAATTTGGTATTAAATAATCTTCCAATTTACAAATAAAAACTTATGCTACAGTATCAGTTGATTCATTAAGATCTGTGCAAACACTAGTCATATCATACTGCTTGCTTATAGTTCAATACCAGCCACGAGGTCTCCTTAGACTTACAGTTCCTGGTCTTTGAGGATCACTACACTTTTGCTTCACACTGACAAGGATCCCCACACAGTTCCTTAAGTTCCCATAGTCTGCTCAGCTCTTGTGGTGAATACTGAGGAGAAGACAGCATTCCTGTCTCACAGGTTTTCTCACACAGCCACAGGCTGTCCTGTTAAGAAACAAAATAGAAGACAGAATCAGGAAACTACATGTGGGACATGAATTGGGGTGTGAGGATGGCTCCTGATTTTGGGAAAGCACCACAGCCTCATAGTCCTGGGGCTATGAACACAGAAACTACAGTGTGAAGATTAATAGTCACCAAATGCCACACTACCCCATAAATATGCACAATTACTATGTTGTCAGTTAAAATAAATACATTAAGATTCTTAGAAGAGTCAGCACATGCAATTCTATAAAAAGTACAGAGAGCACAGATGAACACTTTCATATTCTCCTTTAGAGAGTGGTCATAAAGCAGTGGCAGCAGTTCTCTGATAGGATGCCTGCAACTCTTTGTAAATCACCCCATTTAAGTATCAAATGCTATGAGAGCACTATGCTGTGAGAACAGGCACGTCCAAGACTCCTGACCTGAGTCCCAAGTACCACATTGCTCAGCAGAGTAACAACACATACATAAAGAAACACACATATATGAGAACATAAATCCTGGCTAAAATCTGAAAATCTTTTTAAACCATGATAATTCTGATGGGCATAGGGGCTGCTGGAACTAGCATGTGTCTGGAGGGTACCTGGTAATCCCTGTTTCTTAAAAACACCTAGAATGAGGGGCTCACCAGTGACAGCATAGTGGGCCCCGTGCCTTGGGAACATGGAAGAAAACAAAGCTTTCTATCCAAAAGGCTGTTCAGCTCCAGAAGATCCAAGCCAGCATTATTAAGTATTTAAAAGTGACAGTGCCCCAGAGGGCAAGACAAAGTGACTATCCTCTGTATGACTGTTACAAGCCAGGGTTACAATAAAGGATCTCAACACATCAACAAACTCCACAAACAGCCTTTGGAAACTACAGATCACAACATTCAGATTCTCTGAGAGTATGATGCAGCAGCAGGACTCAGGCTGAGCTGACTGAGTATGTATTCCTGTTACCGAATGAGCAAGTGTGAATCTGTGGCTCTGAATGGCAAGCATTGCATGACCTGTTCTCTGTACCTTCTACAGCCAGAGTAGAAGATGCAAGAATCCAGAAGTCAATACAACAAATAAGGCAGAAGCCTGCTCCTCCTGCCCCCAAGTTTCCCACTTTCAATTTTGGTCTTTACATACACATTTCCCTGCCCTGGCTCCTTACAAATAAAATACTAGGAAAAGTCTGCTGTCAGAAGTTGAGAGGTCTCACTGTCATGGGCCAGAAACTCAAGTCAATAGATTCTAAACTGTAAAACTATAAGGAATTTCTGATCAAATCTAAAGACCTAATTCTTTTTTGTAAGGAACTTTCATTCACAGCATTTCCTTTTGGTTTAAACTTAGACAACTGTTCTGAGGAATAATAAGGTACAGTGTTGGAGCTTAAGAGCACAGCTGGGATGCCAAACGGCTTTCATTTCTTATGCCTAGGGTTGGATGTACAGTATGTAAGTTCACCTGCACACCTCCAAGAGCCCTGAAGCCAGCAACCCCATACTTGCTTACCTGGTGTCTTTTAGGGCCTATGGCTGCCATCCAAATGCCCATGCTGACATCTTCACCCTACTCGTGATCAAATGCAAACTTTTTAGGTTTTTGTAAAGACAAGGCCATATGTAGATTAAGCCAATCCAGATGTACAAGAGCAAGCTAGAGATGGGAAACAGGAAGCACACAGCAAACTGTGTGCTTCAGTCTGAAGTGTGCTGTGGATCTAATAGCTGGGCACACTTGCTCCCCAACACTATAACCAGGTCAGGGGGAAGAAAGCGTTTCTTTAGCTTCTTCCTTAAAACAGAAGTGTTTACATTCCTCCAGAGAATATACTTTGCAAATGAAGACTAAGAACAGTGTTAACAGGCTCAAGTAAGATACAGGAATAGACATCATGGCTAGAGTCTGAGAGGTGGCAGGAATACATCCCTGACCTTTAGGGAATGACTCCTACAGAGAAAGCACAATCATGGTAAGCTGGCTCTGCTTCAGGGCCATCTCAGGACATTGGACTGGATGAGTGATCTTGTTACCTGATAGGTCTTTAACCTTCCGGAGTTGCCTGCCAGCCAGTCAACGATATCCTTGGAGATCACATACCCTGACCCACATGCAAAGGCAGGGTAGGCTGGGCTGGGGTATTCCAGCTCCTGCCACTTTCCAGTTCTGTCCACTGCCCAATTCAACCTGAAACTGAGATGTTACAAAGGTGATGGCTGGCCATGTCCTTCTACTGGATTCCTTTGATCACTACAAAGGGACTGCCTTGTAGAGCAGGGAAAAATTCTTGCATCTAAGGAAAGGAATTATTTACCGAATGATACTTTATATAGATTAGTTAGGTAAGCTCTCAGTTTCTTAATAGAAGCCCATCCCATCTGTGTTTCAGTATATATTCAAAGGAAACCAAACCCACCAAATCACTAATCCTGCAGTGATTCCTGAATACAATGGCTATGGAGAGGTGTCATACATGATTCTGACAAAAAACATACCACAGCTTCAGAGGGCCACGCACTTCTAAAACCACATCTTTGACTCTTGGCTAATAAGCCTAAGATTTTTCAATAGAATAAAAAATTACCAAAAAAAAAAAATTACCTCTGATTATAATGACAGCAAACTAATCTAAAACAGTTTAACTAATAAGAAATTTCATAACATTTTTCTTGTGGAAAAATAACTTTCATACTTCATTCTAAATTAATTACACTTAGGTACACTGCAAGTCAATAGCTGTCCATGTTTCACTTACTTTCCCCACCAAAAATTAGGCCCATCTAGACTCTTCTGAGCAATTCTATTAAACACAGCTTCTAAGTCTATGTAACAGTCATCATCTGTCTTCAGCAGCAAACTGAAGCTGGTGGTTTCCACAGTCCTGTTGACAGAAAAGGAGATATGCAAGTAAGCACAACCCTGGAAGGATACACACTGCCTATACAGCTGTGCACCTTCAGTGTCTTATCCTGCACACAGAACACTATCACTGTGACCATCAACTGTGGTTGGTCCCCACCAGCCCAAATGGTATAACAGAGAAGAATGAGAAGAACGTCTGACTGAAGTAGAATTTCCAATCTAACAAGTGCTTCCCAGTCATTTTCCATGTCTGCTACCAGACCTACCTGTCACCTGTACCTTGCCCCATGTGTGCTTAGTTATAAAGTCCAGGATCATGGTATCAGACCTGAAGCTCTCATCTAGAACACCATGGAACAAGGTGTGTTATGAAACAGGCCAGGTATGGTGGGAAGCAGAGAAAGGTGGAGCTCTGTGAGTTCTAGGCCAGCCAAGAGATACTGAGTGAGATTGTCTCAAAACTTTTTTTTTTAAAATAACTATATTATGGGTTAAAACATGACCTATAACATGCAAACATTTTTCTTTGGAACCAATTTCCAGCATTTAAGTTATTATAAAAAACCTCTGGAAGAACAGAAGGGTGACTTACTTCATTTCTCTAGACACCAAACTTCATGGCCTCAAACAGGGCAAAACCAGTTCCCTACCTCACTGTCAATCTCGGCACATCTGTTTTTAAGTACAGACTTGTCAAGGGACCAGCTAGAACTTATATGTAGTTCAAGCTGGCCTCAAACTCACAAAATCCACCTGCCTCTGCCTCTGAACTGATGGGCTTAAAAGTGTGTACCACCAAACTCAGCCTTTTATTTTCAACAGTATAATAGACATATAGTATTTGCCAATCAGAAATAAACTTTTGTTTTTTTGGTTTTTTTTTAAGATTTATTTATTTATTTATTTATTCATTCATTCATTCATTCATTCATCTATTTATTTGTTTGTTTGTTTGTTTGTTTGTTTGTTTGTTTATTTATTTATTATGTATACAGTGTTCTGTCTGCATGTATGCATGCAGGCCAGAAGAGGGCACCAGATCTCATTATGGATGATTGTGAGCCACCATGTGGGTGCTGGGAATTGAACTCAGGGCCTCTGGAAGAACAGCTAGTGCTCTTAACCGCTGAGCCATCTCTCCAGCCCAGAAATAAACTTTTGTTATAAAGTCATTTAGGTCACTGGTGATTCTCAGGAAATAAGGCCAAATAATTAAGCATCGACTTAAAGTGTGGAAGGTACAACTAATATTCTCCTATTAGAAGAACACTGTCCTCCCTTCCATCCCCACTGTTTTCCTCCCTCCACACAAAGCATGCTGAAAAACAGAAGGTGGAGGGTTATGTGGGCTAGGAGGAGGCAGGTCTGAAAACAGCCTTGATGAGGTTGGCAACAGCACTACAGAGGAAGTGAGGAGGGAAGCAGAAAACAATGGGAGAGGTATGTAAGGGACAGGACATGGAAAACAAAAGGATCTCTGTTAGAAATCCTAGTGCCCTACCCCATCTAAGTCCCGACTTCTCCTTCATGGCACTCCTCATGGTACCTTATCTATACTTGAACTCTAAGTGACAGGCTCCTTTTCTTTTCTTTTCCCCCTTTTTGAGCAGGGTTTCTCTGTATAGCCCTAGAACTTGATAAATAGACCAGGCTGGTCTCAAACTCAAGAGATTTGCCTGCCTTTGCCTCCCAAGTGCTGGGATTAAAGGTGCACCACCACAGCCCAGCTGTGACAGGCTCCTTAAATATTGCTGTCTAAATGCAGTCCTGGTATTCCAGACTTGTCTGCCTTCCATCCACAGATGACTCCAAAATAACAATAATTAGCCCCAGTTAGGAAACGTTACCTTCCACAAACTAACTGGACCATCTATAGATCATGACTCCAAAAAAACATATCCACAGTGCCCTTGTGAACTTCCCACCTGGGAAGGGACTTGAAGAAAGAGATCTGGTAGGCCTTTCCAAGAAATAAGCCCTTGATAAGGCTTCAAAGGATAAGGAAAAGTTGTGAAATCCCAGGTTAGGCATGGGTGAGACAGACAGACAACTCCAGGGAGTTAGTACCTCAGTCATATGAGAGCAAGGTGCACCTCAGCAAGTCAGCACAGCCCCAAGTAACTACCAACTATGCATGTTAAAGATTCTAACATACTATCACAAATGTAGAGTGCAACCAAGAGTTAAGAATCACTGGAGGTTCTAGAAAGTTAGGAGAGTTAATTTCACTGAGCAGCTATAAAAGTTTGTAAACTGGACAAGTATTTGTTGGCTTTCAGAATCTACCATGCTGTGAAAAGCTAGCCTTAAACTTGTAGGCTCGAAAGAGCCTCTGTCTCAGCCTCTGTGTAGCTGGGACAAAACTCATGCACCACTGCATCTATCCCAATGCAAGGAGTTTGGAAGTTGATAGAGTAGAGATATTTAAAGGTGGATATTTAGTTGAGCAGAATTCAGATTAGTAACTTAGTGTGAATATAATTAGGCAACTGGAGTGGATAGGTAGAAACAAAACTAAAAAGGACCATTTCCAGTCTCACTGATTTCATCCAATGCTAGGCTGAGACACCCAAAGTGTGTAGGAATGACTCTAAGGGAATTAATTTTTGTTTGTTGTTTTTGACCACTTAATGCCATTCACACTGTGGATCTGTTCATCCAAATAAGAAAGCAACAGCACATTAGAAGATGTCTTTAAAAGGAGCCAGGAGGTGCTAAAGAGTTGGCTCAGGAATCAAGACTAAGTACTGCTCTTCCAGAGGACCCATGTAGGACCCATTTGGTTCCTGGTACCCATGTAGGGCAGCTCAAACTGCTTGTAACCCCAATTCCAGAGATTTGATGCCTTCTTCTGGCCTGCAAAGGCAATCACACGCACAAAGCAGACACACATACACACGAGTCATTTTTTAAAAACCTTAAAATTAAAAAGAAATTGTTTTTAAAGGATCAGTGATGTAACAGGTCACATCCCAGAGCATGAGTCTTTTGAATTTTGAAATTTCAGTGGTTTGATGTTTCTACATCAAAATAACAACAGAGCAAATTTTTGCTACCCAATATCCACACAACCTACCATCTATAGAAGTCCAGTAATTTTGCAGGAACATTCCGGTAAGTATCCACAACATCCACGAAGACAATGTCATCATAGACGCTGCTCTCCTCCTGCAGTAAGGCATCTTCCACTCGCAAATCCCGTACGTGGTCTGAGAGTCTCTGGGGCCGCGAATGGAGGCTTCGTAACAGTGCATCTCCCTCTGAAAAGGAAATGCTGACTGCTGGAGAAAAGCACTATTGCATGCTCAGGACCCAGAACCCGACAGTGTTACAGAATTCCTTCCCCAAGGAAGCAGTGCAGGACACGTGCATTAGAATGTTCAGTTGGGGCCGAGTTACAGCTCAGTGAAGCCTACTTGTGATGTGACATTAGAGATATTATCTTACTTGGACACCACAATGTTCTCTGCAGCACTGTTGGCTATGCTGGGAAACAACAAAATTGGAACCAACAGAAAGAGTCCAACTATGCTTTACTTGCATAACAAAATACAATACCTTAAAAAGTGAGCTTTTTGGCTTTGTTTTAGAGACATGGTATTGCCACATAGCCCAGGATGGTTTTGAAGTCATAATTTTCCTAGTCTCCTAAATCAGTATTTCAGGCATACAACTTTGTACTTGCTCAATAAGGGACTTTCAACTTGAAAAGATGACCTTTCACAGCATATTACAAAACAAGGTCATCTACACTGAGTTTGCTTTTACACTAGCCAACTTACCCTGAACAGTGTAGATAAAGCCACCTGCAACTCCCTCCACACCTTCCATGAATTCATGAGGCAATGCCCCTTCTCCAGCCTGAAAAGAATGAAAACAGAAGTGCTCAGGCATTTTCATGACTAACAGTGAATGTGTTACAGTGCAGAGCTGGACCAGCAGATGCTCAAGGTGCCTGCCCTACAGCAGATACTGATGCCATGCATTCCTTTTACTTTCTTTTTTTGTTTTTGTTTTTCAAGACAAGAGTTTCTTTGTGTAGCCTTGGCTGTCCTTGAACTCACAGAAATATGCCTGTCTCTGCCTCCTGAGTGTTGGGATTAAAGGCATGCACCACAACCACCTGGCCTGCTTTATTTCTTTATTTTTACTTCATGTGCAATAGATATTTTGTATGCATGTGTAGTGCAGTGCCACAAGTCAGAGGACAGCATCAGACCATGAGGCTGGAGCCATTCTGTGGGCACTAAGAACCCAGCATAGGGCCTCTGGAAGAGTGGTGCAGTGGACTGAGTAAGAACGCACTCACCCATAGGCTCATATATTTGAATATTCGGTTCCCAGTTGGTGGGACTGTTTGGAAAGGGTTAGGAGGTGTGGTCTCATTGGAGGAGACATGTTAATGGGGTGGACTTTGAGGTTTCAAAAAGCCATTTCCAGTCAGCTCTCTGCCTCAAGCTTATGGATCAAGTTGCAAGCTCTCAACTACTGTTTCAGTACCAAGCTAGCATGCCTATGTGCCACCAGGCTCCACACCATGGTGGTTATGGACTCTGACCACTTGGAACCGTGAGCCCAAAATTAAATACTTTCTTTTATAAGACGCCTTGGTCTTGCCTTATCACAGCAACAGAAAAATAATGAAGAAAGAAGCCAGCCCTCTTAACCACTAAGCCACCTTTCCAGCCCTTATGCCATGGATATAAAGCATCAGGATGACTCTGGCCCCATGCTCAAAATTCCAACTTAGAGATAAATAAATGTTCTTATACTCACAACCACAATAGTACAAAACTCAACTTAGTTTATATCTAACTTTATCATTTTAAAAACATTAAAGAATTATCACTTTTTTCACAAAAATTCTCATGAATTTGACAAGATCTTAGTGCACTCGAGAATTCAAGGGCCATGCAGAGAAAAGCTTCTTTAAGTCATTATCCGTTCCCAACTTGGTGAGGTGGTGCATGCCTTTAATTCCACCACTCGGGAGGCAGAGGCAAGTGGATCTGAGTTTGAGGCCAGCCTGGTCTACAGGAGTTCCAGGATAGCCAGGGCTACACACAGAAACCCTGTATCAAAAACCAGACAAACAAATATCATCATCTGTTCCCAACAAATCAGATGTAGACCAACTTCCTACTCTGTTTGAAGACCTAGAACTTAACTGTCACCAGCCAACAATAGTCCTGCCTCTTAGACTAGAGGTACTTTTCATCAGTATGCTGTGCTCCAACATGTCTGCCTTCCACAGCTCTCCCCAGCTGCTAGGGCTGAAGCTGTCAAAAGCAGCCATCAGTCCCTTCACAGCATTTCTTATATGGACTTCTCTTGTCAGATGGGATACTATGCGGCTACTTTCTTTAAGCAGATCTCAGTAGAAAAGACTCTACACAGCACCATTTTAAGGCCACTAAAGAGTATTCTGAGGTCACTGTGGATAACATGGATAACATTAATATTTAAAATACAGTTTGTAGTTGAATGTTTTAGAGTTCAACTATGGTTCCATAATTGTGGTATACTTAAAAACAAAACAGAACAAAAACAACTGTAGTATGTTCTTATTTGTTTTGACTTGTTTAGAACTTAACAATATTCTGATACTCATTGTGTTCTTGTTTGATTTCTGTTGTTGTGATAAGCACTCAGACCAAAAGCAACTTCCATGAGGAAAGTGTTTATTGGCTTATACTTCCAGGTCACATCCATCACTGAGGGAAGTCAGGACAGGAACTAAAGCATGCACTTAGAGGCAGTCTGCTAACTATTCCATGCAGCATTCCTTCTCATCAGGAAACTGGGTCACAGTCAGGGAACACAGCAGACATCAGAGAGGAATGCTCCTGGATGGGTCACTCAGCCCATGCTTAGCCTGAGACCTCCTTTCCAGAGAGCAGTGTCACCCACAGTGGAATGGGCCCTCTCTATCAATTAGCAATCAAGATAGTCCCCCAGACAGGCCCAGAGGCCACAGGCCACATCCTTCCGCAGATGACTCCAGGCTGCACCAACTGACAGTTAAAGCTAACTAGGATTCCTTGCTATTAACTTTTCTCAAAGGTTACAGCCTAGCTGTAAATTTTCCTGAAATCATCACTTACTGACAGGGAGCAGACTTGGGGAAATCTCTCCCACTAAGGGGCTTCTGCCACACCCCCTTTCTTCTTCAGTCAGTTGACTGCTGACGCTGTCTCTCCCCGTCCACAGCTAGTTTCCCTCCAGAGCAGATCATTTGTCTTTATATTTAAACTAAATCTTTCACTCAGAAGGAAACATTTCCTTAGTATAACAAATCAAAGACTATGGAATTTTGGTGTATCCTAGGTATTTTTAAGTTTCACAAATAGAAGGTGGCATGATATTAAAGGCACTTGTCCTAAAAATAATAATAAAAAAAATTGTGATTCCTTCCATAAAATTCTCTATCTTAAGTAAACAATGGATAAAATACTGTACACGGCCTACAAGGCTAAGGGTATAATACATGAAACTTTGGGTCCATTTGTTTAATATATTTTTTCTTTTAAACATTTTAAAATTACATTTATTTCTTTGTAGGTGTGTATGTATACAAGTGTACCCACTGAATTGAGGCCATCAGGCTTGGCATCCAACGCCTTGACCTTGAGGCACCCTGCCAGTCCCTGACTTACTTTCTTCCTAACTAGGATGTGATGAAGTAACTGTGCCTGCCTTTCTTTTTCTTGTTTTTTTAAACTCTATTTAATTTATTATGTATATAATGTTCTGTCTGCATACATCCCTGCAAGCCAGAAGAGGGCACCAGATATCATTGTAGATGGTTGTGAGCCACCATGTGGTTGCTAGGAATTGCACTCAGGACCTCTGGAAGAACAGCCAGTGCTCTTAACCTCTGAGCCATCTCTCCAGCCCCCTGTACCTGCTTTTCAGTGGGTGTACAAGAAATGCTTTCGGAATAAGTAATAAATCACATGACACTCATTTCAAAACCAAGAATTATTTCACATGAGCAGGGCTAATATTCAAGAGATTATTGAACTTCTGCATGTAAATGCCAAGTGTCTTCCTATTCATTAGACAAGTACCAAGGGGGATTTGGGAAGTTGTTTGCAACACCACCAGAGCATGCCTCTTGCTTATTAAGTCTGTCTTTACCTTTACTATGCTATGTTTGAGAAATTTACCTAACTTAGATTTGTTTTAAATCTGAGAAAAATCTGACTCAATGAGAAATATGATTCAGAAACTCGAGTTGCTTTGAAATAAAACAAAAACAAGCAATCTCTCACTCTCTCTCTTTTTAAAGACAGCATGATGCTATCTATGTTGCCCAGGTTGGCCCTGAGTTCTGGGCTAAAGTAATCTTCCAGCTTTAGTGTGACAAGGAGCTGGGACCCCAAGCACAGGACATTGTGCTCAGCTCAATATTTTGGTAGACAGTGTTTTAACTAACATTTTGCTATCAAGGTAACATAGCCAACTATGGAAGAAGCATTTCTTTTCTTCCTTTCTTACTCTTTAGCTAGCTGGACTCAAGTTCTGGGCAACCCTGCTGCTTCAGTCTCCTGAGTACTGAGAACACAGGTATAAACTACTCTACTCAGCTATGAACAAATGTTTCTAAAAAATGCTCACTAAAAAACTGTCAAGAAAATATCATATTTTAAAATGTACCAATCTTAAGACAAAATCACACTATTCATTAATATTGGAGTTACAAGAACAGGCAACTGAAGCTGTTTGTCTTCACTATGGTGAAGTGACTCACAAACACTTTCTACTGTGTATGTTCAAAACCACTGTTTGACACTGCCTGGGATAACAGTAAATTCTAAACTTTTTATGTATATAAGACAGTTCATGTCTAACCAACCCAAACAAACAAAGGACAGCTTACTGTAATGACTCTGAGAACACCCCCTCCATCATTCACTGTCACTCTGTGTAGGTTTCTGGACACGAGGCCATGGAGATCTTGGCTTTCCCACACGATTGTACCTTCAAAGCTCTTTGGGGGGAAAATGATAGTGGATTAATTTGTTTATTCTTGCCACTTAGGTTCTGAGTATGTATGTATGTATGTATGTATGTAAAACTTTAGAAAAAAAATGTCACCCCCCTCCCTCCGCTGAAACACATCAGTTAAAATTTTAAGCCACAACTTGAACATTTCATTGTTAGCATGATAGTGTATGTCCTCGATTATTTCTTCTGGACACATCTAGAAAACAGACACTCTGAGTTCGTGGTGTTGGCAGATGCTGCCTGGCTGTTTCTGCTGTATCAACTTCCTAATGTTGCTACAACTGCTAGAGCTGTTCTTTCTCATGTGGCATAACATGCCACTTGGCTGACACTTGATTTATAACTGTTGTCTGCTGACCAAATGGCGACTGTAATATAGGAATGTTTTGGTATAATGCCTCTTTCCCACAATATTTTATTTAAAATAAATTCCTAGAGGGGAAATTAACGGAAAAAACAAGGTGTGTTTATTTTGGTACAAACTATCAAATTGCTTTTGAATAGTCATTTTTATTCATTTATAAGGTCATTAAGCAAAGTCTGAGAATACCAACTGCATTGTACTCTCTCTACTATAAAATTTAGGAAAAAGTAAAAAATTCAAGTTAATGTGGTAGATTTTTAACATGTGACATTAATATTTACCAAGTCATGGGCTATACATTGAATATTAGAAATAAAAACAGAATAGCCGTTATCTTTAAATACTACCAACATTCGGCCACAGGTTCACAAATGAAAAAACGGCATTTTGGCAAGAATTGGGGTAGATATTATGCAGAAAGAACTTCAAATTACCACAAAAGCAGAGAAGTCTTCAAGTAGTTTTGTTCAGAATTATAAGCATTTCACAGGCTATAGCACCAGGCTGAGGAGAGGATAGGTCTAAGGTAGACCAGATGCTTCTCTGCCCACCATGGTGCTATGTCCTTTGCTTGGAAGTGGTGAAGACTGGAGGTTGTCAGCAGAGTGGCAGTGGCTGGTAGGGAGAGAAGAACTAGCTACATGCGGTCCTGGTGAGACTGAACAACACAGAGATTCCCAGGGAACTGCCTGTAGGTTGAGCTATAATTCCTCTTTTACAGAAAGGAAATCACGTTCCAATCAGTGAGACGAGCTTAAGAGTGAAATTTAAGTAGTGACCTTTATACCCTCCAACAATCTGCCACTGGCCACTGCACAAAAACTGAGCAGAGAGAGGAATCTTGGCAATGCAGCAATATGTAAGAGAGAAAGATTCAGGTATAGAGTACCTAGTCACATCCCTCCTGGGGATTTTGAAATATCACTTCAAAATACTCATTTTTTTAATTTCTATAATCAAATTCACTGCCAAAATCAAGAACTATTATTTCAAGTGATGTTTTTAGGGACCTTGACATACCAGGGATAATGGTCATTCAAGTCACTTGTATGAGCCAACACTGTAAAAGATGAATGAACTGACAATGGTACACAATGTCAATCACTGGGAATCTGATCACTGCTGTGTGCTAGATGAGATGGCCTGGGTTAGTCATGCACCCATCTCCTAACAACAATCTTTTGCCCTTGGTATGCTGTAATTTCTTCTAAAACTCTAACATCAGTAAAATGTGGAAGATGTAAGAACACCTTAGAATTAGAATGGACACGACTTTGGTCTAAGACACAAGAACAAATCCCTTGATTCTAATTTAGGTGGTTTAAGAAAATCCTAGACCCAAGATTGAAAATACAGGCAATGAGCCAGGCGGTGGTGGTACACACCTTTAATCCCAGCACTCGGGAGGCAGAGCCAGGCAGATCTCTGTGAGTTCGAGGCCAGGCTGAGCTATAGAGTGAGTTCCAGGAAAGGCGCAAAGCTACACAGAGAAACCCTGTCTCAAAAAACCAAAAAGAAAAAAAAGAAAGAAAGAAAAAAGAAAAAAAAAAAGAAAAGAAAATACAGGCAATGAGAATGGTTGGGAGGAAGACAACACTACTTCAATATCCATGATCAGCTGGCACATCTGGAGTTCACTAGAGATGTCTAGGCAGTAATGGATGAAATGATCCAAGTGTGCTAAGTAAAATAAAGCAGGTGACCAAGAGTCAAACAGGAGATATAGAGCCACACCAAAAGAAAAGGTATCTGTGAAACCTTACACCTTGAACCTACAACAGAATGGAAACAGAAGACACTATTCTCTGTTCTATCCATGCAAACGACATTTGGCATCTGGTTTGCTCTTTGCTAGTAGCTCTTTCTGGCACCCAACTCCATTTAGCTTATAACTGGCCATTATATAATTGTCAACCAGAGAAATCCACTAGTGCAAAAGTCCTTGATTTCCTCTGAAGCTGTATAAAGGTAGGGCAGCAACAAGCATTCTCCCCATCCTGATCCAGGCCACAGCTAAAAGTTGCATCTCACACCTCTCACACACCTTTCTATTTTCTGTTGTAGGTTTCATAAAACCAGGAAACTCTTATGATCCACAATGACTTATGGCAATCCTGTTTGAAGATCATAAAACTACTATGACTGAGGGGAAAAAAAGCATTGTTATAGTCTGGGAAAATAGTAAACGTTAGTACAAGCCCTTCTACATGGTAATTCTATGTATTACTTATAATTAATTTCTCATCCATAACCACACAGGAGCTATAGCATATAAACAATAACAACTTCTTGTGAACTGGAAAAATGACTAAAGACTCACTTTTCATAAAAACATAAGCATTAAGTGTCCACTAAACTTACAATAATGTGCCTAGGGATTCAGCTGAATGACAAGTCTGCTTTCTACCAAAAGTAGTTTTAGGTTTTAACTACATTATTAAGAAAAATATATAATCAGAGAAATAACTATTTTATGATAAACACATAGCAGCTTTCACTTAAACTTGTGGCTCTCATGGAGGTTTACACTTCAGTGGGCAGGCCACAGGATGAACACTTTACAAAAGAACACAATGTGACAAGCTGTACTGCTGATGTGATACTCCAAATAGCCTACAAGTGTGACAGTGATGAGATCATCTACTTCTCCTCACAGATGGATTACACCAAGGGTGCCTCTCACTTCTCATAAGACACAGACAAACCATCACCAAGTCCATTAGGTTCCATTAGGTTTGATGTAAAAAAAAAAAAAATCTATGTAACACCAGACAGATTTCAACAAAGAAAGGGCTGCATGTGGTATGAAACTTAATTTCTAAAGGTTTATTATTTTCTTTTTATAAAGCTAATATGCATTTACTATAGACTTTTAGAAAATATATGAGGGAGGCAAAGGCAGGTGGATCTCTGAGTTTGAGGCCAGCCTGGTCTCTAGAGCAAGTTCCAGGAGAGCCAAAGCTACAGAGAGAAACCCTGTCTCAAAAAACAAAACAAAACATATATGTGTGAGAAAAATAAAAATTATCCCACATTCTCCCACATACTCACTAATAAACAATTTTATTTTTCTCAGTATTTTTCAAAAGTAATGAAATACCTAGTATATTTACCTTAAACTTAAAAGGAAGTAAGGCTCTTAGGGATGCCAGCATTAAAAGCTCCTTGCAGGCCATGCATGGTGGCACATGCCTGTAGAGGCCGATAGAATTCCATGAGATGGTAACCAGGCTACTTTGGTCTATATAGTGGCTTCCTGGGTAGCCAAGACTATACAGTGAGACCCTGTCTCAAAACAACAAAAACAACCAAACAACTCCAGGTATGGACAGCTGATTGCTTTTGTGGAGGGAGAATCAGTGTTTTCTTTAAGGGTGAGGCCACCAGTAGGCTGGGCATGCACCAGTGGATGGTCCTACACACAGGAGTGTATGGGCTGCATAAACTGTACCTTATGGTTTATCTAGAAAATAAAAAAGGGGGGGACTTGAATTTAGGTGATAAGAAGGTGAAGGTGGATCCTGGAACAGTTTGTGGGAGGGGTGAATATGATAAAAAATAAACAATGAATTCTCAAAGAATAAAACTATTTTTTTAACTGTAAAATGTAAGGCAGCCAGAGCAGTGTCCTTTTGCTGGTACAGACAGGGCTTCTGGTACATTTTTTAAATTAATTATTGACAAAAACAACAAACAAATCAACAAAGATCCTCCAACCACTGGCACCTCATCCCCTAACTAAATTTTTCTTTTGAAAAACTACAAACCTGCAGAGAAGCTAGAGTCACCACCTGAATGCCTAGCCTCCCTAGTGCACACTTCCACAGCTAGGTCCTCTCCACACACTTCCTTGCTGTCCGTGTCCTAAAGAGAAATGCAGATGCACAATGACATAGCACTTCTCAAGAACCAGAGCATTCTGAGGAAAGGAATGCTTTTTACAGACCAAGAAAAAGTTTCTTTCTATAAGGGTGATCTATAGTAAGGGACAGACTATAAACCTGTGATAAGCTAAAGCATTAAAACTTACCTTCTTCTTTTGGACCTCAGCCCCAGAGACTCCTCCCTCAAGAAGCTTCTCAGCCCTTTTCATTTTGGACACTCACAGGCCAATCTTATAGACCAGAGTACCAGGCTTTGCAAAGTGTCCTCTGGCAGCAAGTGGAAAACTCATGGGGAATGTATACAATGATGGTACAGTTACCTATATGATGCTTGCCATATGGCAGCACATTCTAAGTGGTCCACATGTGTAAAACCAGTCATTCCTTAAAAAGCCCTCTGGACGAGCTAGTGCAGCATCTCTACCTCACAGGAGACACAGCCACACAGAGAGAACAAGTACTCCTTACAAGATTCCTTTGATACAGAATTAACATATTTAGTTGGGGTTACTGCCATACAGGCTTGCCTACAGCCCTACCTTATAAAGGCGTTTTCTTAATTGAGGGTCCCTCTTCTTTGATGATTGTAGCTTGTGTCAAATTGACATAAACTTAATCAAGACACAAATGATGTTTCAACTTCTTGAATTTGATGCCAAAGGACATAACACACTATAAAAATGTATGGCTCTGCTGTTGCCCTTAACTGGAACACCACCATGAGACTAGTGCTTAATGGAGGAGCCGTCAGTGGTCTAGCTTTCGAATCTTAACTCAGATTTGATAGTGCAGACAAACTCAACATAGTTTTCAATGAATCACACAGCTGTTCAACACTCTGACCCTTACACTGTGCTTTCAAAGCACTAAGTTCAGAAGTAGACTCTGAATAGGTTAAAGCTGGTAGATGGGTACTGCTCACCTGCCTGTCACAGTCCTTCTACATTGGGGAAACCCTCAGGATGCATGAGGGCACCTGGCAGGTAAAATCGTCTCCAGCATGTAAGATTTAAGACCGCCCAAGAGCAGCCCAGAGGTGACAGACATGTTTTCAGACATCATCCACAAGTGTTCACTGTTACTAAACTTTTGTTCAACTCAAAATATTGCCTATTTTCCTATCTGCACTGTTTTTTCTTTTTGTTTTTAATTTTTGGTACAGGGTTTCACTATGTAGCTCTAGCTGTCTTGGAACTCTGTTACACGAATCTTAGAAGGTCTTATTAATGAAAATAAACCTGGAGCAAGGTATTGGGGTGAATGCTGGACGATCAGAGAAGTAGAACAAGCCACAGCTACCTCACCTTGCCAATTCCTCAGCTGATCTCGTTTCCTCAAACTGGAAGCCTCTGTGTCCTCATCTGAATGTGTCTCAGCTGAACTACTGCTCAAAAGCCTAAAAGCTTAACCAGCCTAGTTCCCGGTTTTCATGCCTTATATACCTTTCTATTTCTGCCATCACTTCCTGGGATTGAAGGCGTGTGTTACCATGCCTGGCTGTTTCCAGTGTGGACTTGAACTCACAGAGATCCAAACGGATCTCTGCCTCTGGAATGCTAGGATTAAAGGCATGTGTGCCACCATTTTCTGGCCTCTATATCTAGTAGCTGTTCTGTTCTCTGACCCCAGATAAGTTTATTGGGGTGCACAATATATCAACCACAGAACTCACTATGTAGACCAGGCTTGCCTTGAACTCACAGAGATCTGCCTGTTTTTATCTCCAGGGTGCTGGGATTAAAAGTGTGCCCTGTCATACCTGGCAATGTTGTGGGGTATTTTGATTATTTAACTTCCAAAAGATCTACTGTCTATTAAGACCTAATACTACTCTTTGTCACTAAGACAGTCACACAGTTCTCAACTTCAAGTTAACCATGGCAATAAGCACTTTTAAAAAAGCGTGGCTATGAAGTTCTGTTGGTGTAACTGCAAAATTTAGCGCAGGCTTTGTTGGTACTGCTGCTTCCCCACTGTAGAGCTGATGTGGTGTAACAAAGCACACACGCCTACCAAAGCAACACTGGTCTTCACTGCAGCCATACCTCTGGTAAGATGAACTGTTCCACAGGCTTGTACCATAGCTTGTTCACCTGTATTCCACAGCTTGGAGGACTAAATCGAGCGATGAAAAGGGCCTCCTGCAAGATGGGTAGGGAGGGATGGAAAAACAAAGACAGTACTTCCTGTTAGACACTGTGTGGCTTTATCAGTAAATCCACAAAGCCACCAATCATGCTCACTGTGGTTTCAACAACTTTCAGGTTTTTGCTTTTTTTTAAAATCTATTTATTTTATGTTTACGGGTGTTTTGCCTGCATGTATGTCTATGCACCACATATATGCCTCATGCACATAGAATGCAAAAGAGGTATCAGATTCCCTGAAACTGAATTTATAGATAGACAGTTGCGAGCCATCATGCGGGTGGGTGTTGGAAACCAAATTCAGATCCTCAGATCAGTAACAAGCACTAACCACTAAGCCGTCTCTCCAGCCCTATCAAGGTTTTCTAGTGCTGTTGCCATGGTCATTAAATTATTATATTATTCATTTTACAGCTCTAGGGATTCAACTGACAGCCCCTTGAATGCTAATATAGCCCACTATACTACTAGCAGCAGCCATATAGCCCTCTTTTAAGACAATGTCTTGCTAAGCTGCTAGCATTTCTTTTAGGCAAACGCTAGGTAAGTACTCTACCACTGAGCTACACTTTAGCCCTTCCAGGAAATTTTTTTTTTTAAACTTTTACCACAGTAATCCAAAGACTGCTTCAGTCCAGTAACTTGATAAAGCTATTCCCACTGAAACCATGACTGTACTGTGTTCCCTTTCTCTTAGATTTATGTCTATCAACACATTAACAAACCAGATATTCTTTTTTTAAAGATTGATTTATATACTTTATGTATATGGGTGTTTTGTCTATATGTACATTTGCACACCAGAAGAGGGCATCGGATCCCAAAGGGTTACACTTATAGATGGTCGTGAGCCACCATGTGGGTGCTGAGAATTGAACCTGGGTCCGCTGGAAGAGCAGTCAGTGCTGTTAACCACTGAGTCATCTCTCCAGCCCCAATTTTATTTTTTTTTTTAAGACAAAAATTTGACTACGTAGCTCTGGTTGCCCTTATACTTGTGATCTTCAAGCTCAGCTTCCCTAGTGCTGGGATATGAGGTGTATGCCAGCATCCCTGGATGAAAAGAAAGACAACTCAAGAACACTGCAGAAGAGCCAGAGGATGGGGAAGAATGCTGTGAAATGCTGTCCTCTGGACATGACATGGTGGCTGCACACAAAACTCACAACAACAGTGGTTACAGATTCTATCGCAGAGGTGGTGGTAGGGCTGAGAGATGGCTCAGTGGTTAAGAGCATTGGATGCTCTTCCAGAGGTCCTCAGTTCTGTTTCCAACAACCACAAGGTGGCTCACAACCATCTATAATAGGATCTGATGCTCTCTTCTGGCATGCAGGTATATGTAGAGCACTCATACATAAAATATATATAAATAAAAGATTCTATCACGGGAGACGGAGGAGCTGCTGAGGTCCCACCTGTGGAGTTCCTGGCAGTTGATGGTTGTGAGGAAGACTCACTTTTCTTTTGAAGTATGACCACGGGTAGGTTCCCCATGGTCCCCCAGTGGATGACCCCAAGCCCATGTTCACATAACAGCACTTACTGGACTCAGTGGATATAGAGAGGAAGAGACAGAGAAGGGAGGGTCTACCTATATAACCCTGGCTGGCTTAAAGAGCTTTAGTGACTAGACTGGCCTTGAACTTGTAGAAATCCTCCTACCTCAGACTCCTGAACACTGGCATTACAATTCTGTGTTTGACCTTGTCTGACTTCAACAAAACTTCAACCAGCCAACAAAAACTGAAAGGAGGCTACAGATAACAATGATGAACTCTGGAAAAACATAAAAAACATCTTAGCCAGGTGTGATAATACCCTCCTGCAATCCAACATGCAGGAGGAGGCTAAGACAGGAGGAGAATTTCAAGTTTAAAAACAGCCTGGGCTGTCCCATCTCAAAAAACGAAAGCAGACCAGGAATAAGGAATAACAACAAAGATCTGAAAGAAACTGGAATTCAAACATATGCAAAACCTGGAAGAGAATCAAACCATGGAAAAAGGGAAACTGGGTCTATTCCATGTTCCCTTAGTGCTCTTTGTTGGAAGAAACAACTCTACAAAAATTTAAAAAAAAAAAAAAAAATCAGAGGACACAGGTGGGATAAAAACATCAGCTACAAGGAAAACTCACAAGCAGGAAAAGTTCTCACACATACAGAGGAGGGAGAGGGAAATGGAAAGGGGGGGGGGGGTTAGCTTTAATTTCTTCATATAGACTCCGCCCTAATCTGAGGCTGACTCATGAAACGCACATTTGAAGCAGAACCCAGGCAGCCCAAATAGGAACAAAAAGAGCCAAGTAGGAGTTGAACTGTTGTCCACTGCAAGGAACAGTTTAGAATCTCCTCCAGACAACTGCTTGCTACTACAAAACAAGAAAAAAGGAATGGATACTCTTTGAGGGACGTAATGAGAGGTCCTGAAACAGATCATTCACAGTACCTAGTGTTACTAGTTGCTAGGCATAAAAGAAAAACCTACATCAACAGAAAAGGCAATACTACCAAGATAGTAACCCACAAGGGCTTAGAATAAGCAGACAAAAACAAAAACTGTCAGCTAACAAAGTAATAGGTTTCCATATGGTGCTCTCATACATGTTTCATTGTGGTTTATTACCGACCCTCTTAACAACTCCCTGCTCCTACTCCCACAGTAGTATTTTGCTCCCCATTGTTGTGAAATATTTCTTTATACTGTGAAGATATGTCACTGTGATTGGTTCAATAAAAAGATAAACAGCCAATAGCTAGGCAGGATTTTCAGGGCAGAGAGGACACTGGGAAGAAAGGAGGAAACTCAGAGGATGCAGAGCAAGCAGCATGGGCATTACAAAGTAAAGGTAACTGAGCCACGTAAAAGAACGTACATTAAAAGATATGGGTTAATTTAAATTTAAAAAACTCAAGAAGCAGAAGCAGGCAGATCTCTGTGAGTTCAAGGCCAGCCTGGTCTACAGGGTGAGTTCCAGGACAGCTAGGGCTGTTATATAGAGAAACCCTGTCTTGAAAAACCAAAAAAAAAAAAAAAAAAGAGAGAAAGAAAATCCCTGTACATGCCAATACACACCTCCTGCTCTGCCTGATACAACTTGACTGTGATGTTCCTCTGAAAGCCAACGTCACCGGCATCATAAAACACTCCAAGACTGGTAATCACAATTGGGTAGAGAACTCGGAAGCTCACGCTGACAACTCGGTCTTCAGAGAGTATGGATGAGGAGGCATCTTCAGGAAAGCTGAAGGCCTCAATTTCCTGATTCAAAACTAAACAAACATTGAGAATAGTGTTTTATATCTTCAAATAAATAAAATCTAGACATCTGCATACACACATGTGCAAACACACGCGTCCCATAGGTGAATACTAAATATAAGTCAGCTTCAAGGTATCTATCTACATGGAAGGACTGCACAAACATAATAAAAACAGTACTTAGTTTAATAAAAATGATTAGGAATTTGATCTTGCTGTACAAATTCTAAAAATGCTACCTCTTATTAAGCAATTTAAAAGTTTATGGTATGTAAGGAAACCACTGAAGTACAGGAGTAACTGAAATCACTTCAAACAATACTGAGAAACTTGCTGTAAAATATTTATAGCAGATAAGTAAGTCAAGCAGATTCTGAGCACCTACTATCTCGCTTCCTGTCACATCTACACATTACCACTTCCCTTTGTGGGAGGAGTATTATGTCACCAGTTAAGACACTGTAACCCTAAGGGACACTTAAGTAATTGTCACCAAGTCACAAAAAGTGACAGACTCAGGAATCAGACCCAGGTTTAATGACTCACAAGTCAGTGCTCATTTTACTGGCTCATCAGTTCCCTGAACTATCCTTTTCTTTTCTTCAGTGCTGGGAACTAAACCTGGGCTTCACTCATGTTAAGCAAATACTCTACCAGAGAGTCAATAGTCCTTTCAAGTTAACTTTTCTAATTAGTATAAATGAACCAGGATAGATAAGAGAATATGGCTTACTTGTCAAAACTAGTTTGAGAAATATAAAAAACCTACTTTAAAGGCAAAGTTCTCTGTAGTTTTTAGAACTATGGTTTTCAAACTGCTGATGACCCAACCACTTAAACAAGTATGTGCACACACATTTACTTATAAAGTAAACACACAGACTGTGGCCAGTCTACACATTCATATCAGGGCTGTGAGTCCTATTCACAGCTGTAGCTGCGTATGCCTAGATTCCTAGCACTGTGGATCTCACTGAAAGCCACTGGATGCCACTCCTCTAAAGAACACAATTAATACACAAAATTCTGCTTTGACAGAATTTACCGAAGTCACCGATATGCTAAGGAAGACAGCCCTGTTTTACAACTGAGACTCTAGAATATGGCCCAACCTTGTACATATAGGGCATTTAGGTCCCTCACTTTAGTCCCTAGAAAGCTATCTTACACTTAGATAGTCAATAAAATGAAGATTAACAGGAAATGCTGCCTCTTTCTTGTTAATAGGCATGAGCAAGAGGGGGCAAAAAGGGATAAATTTTGCTATGAGCTAGAGAGCACTGTCAGCATCCAGACTGGATGACAGCAAGTTTTTTTCTTTAACATATTCAGGGGAGGGGGGAAGGCATTCAAAGTAGAAAGAAGCATGTCTATTAAAAACAGGAGGTCAAGTCATTCCTAGACTTTCTTCACCTTAACCAACTATACCTTAAGTTCAAGCTACCTGGAACAGGAAATCTTGTTGCTTTCACAGCAGCTATTAATCAAACCTCCTAGATATGCAGCAGCAGGATTAATGTTCATGACCTTTAGATACTGAAATAACCAAAATGCTCAGGGAGTAATAAGATATACATATATTACACAGTGCAGTTCTAAAAACTGTCTATGTATTAACTGATGAAAGTGTTCTATTAATGGAGCATCTACTCCTCCACTATCAATAAGCACTTAAGATGGTAAGTTCCAGTTAACAAGTGTTGGGGATGGGACCAGGGCTGCACACTGCTAGACAGGCACTCTGCCGGTGAGTTCTACCTCCAGCCCTGTGTATGTTTCTGTATGTGGTTGTTTGGTTTTAAATTCTCTAAGCTACTACATTAGCAACAACACATCTGATGAGGTTCATGATCCTTTGGCTCTTGATTAAAAGTTAATGGAACCTCTCCTCAGAAGAACACAATTATATACAAAATTTTGTCTACAAACCTCTGCTTTATGACATAGACTAGAATATATGCTCAATTTGTTTAAAAAGTGGGCTGGAATCCAACCTATGAAAAAGGCAAGCTTTTTAGCACAAAGTATCTATGGAGTCCCAGGACTTATGCTAAATGTTTTTAGCATTTACTCCACCCTTGTACTAGTCTCCACGAGGTAGGTACTTTTTTTTTTTTTTTTTAAATTTATTGATAGCATCACACTCTGTACATCAGGCTGACCTGGATGGAACTCAGCAGGTTGATCTCAAACTTGTGGCAATATTCCTGCCTCAGCCTCTCAAGGGCTGCAATTAAAGGCATGTGCAATTATACTCTTTATTCCTTGCTTACAGATAATGAAATGTAGACTAGGAGGCCACAGAGCTAGAATGTGGCAGAGCTGGCTTTGGAGCCACAGATCTGCTGCCCATACCTGCGCATTGTCATACTTCTAAAAGTGAGATATATCTAACTATGAAGAGCTGGTAAACTTTAAAGTACCAGATTCAGCCGGGCAGTGGTGGCGCACACCTTTAATCCTAGCACTCGGGAGGCAGAGGCAGGCAGATCTCTGTGAGTTCGACGCCAGCCTGGTCTACAGAGTGAGTTCCAGGACAGGCTCCAAAGCTACACAGAGAAACCCTGTCTCGAAAAACCAAATAAAAATAAAAATAAAAAAAATAAATAAAGTATCAGAATCCAGACCCAGCACACCCAACAGAGATTTAGAAAGCCTCCTTTAGAACTGTAGCTGAATACAATGGGAATGCTAATAAAATGCTAGTAACAGCCTCCCTGTAAACACAAGACCTCATTAGCATCAACTTTCTGCATCCCCACCCAGATTCTCACAAACTTAATTCTAAGGAATATAAAATTATTTTTAATATTTCAAACTTTTTCCTGTTTATTCTGCAGAAGCTTAATCAATAGTCCATGACGTTTAACTTTTTAAATTTTCTTTTTTTTTTTTTTAAGTATGTTCTTGATATATTGCCTAGGCTGATTCCTAAACAAAAGTGATCTTCCCACTTCTAGTTCCTCAATGCTGGGATTCTAGGCATGTGCCACATCACCTGGTTTTTAGCAATAACTCAAAATCAAAGTCAACTCACAATATTTGTATCACGGCTATTATAAACTGGTAAAATCAACAATTTTCCAAAAGTTCAAAATTCAGCAATCTATGAGTAATCTAATTCTCCAGATGCACCAAATCATACTGAAGAATACACTAGTCAGTCCTGAAATTCTTTGCCAGTAAAGAATCCCAGAGACTCCCTGAGAGACTAGTCAGTCTGTCAAAAAGGCTAGAACACAAATTTTGATGACAAACATTTAGTTGGTTAAAAATAGACTCTCTCCCATAAAATTTAACACCTCTTACTTGACAACTAACATAGACGGCAGCCTGGAGAACCACGCACCTGGATTGGTGATGTTGAGCAGACGGCAGGAGTAAGGATCCTCTCTGTCTTCCACAGGCACTTCACAGCCACGAGCACCTATTATGAACTTTACAAGCACACTGAGAGATGGGATGGCATTAATGTTAGTTATGGATCTTCACTTCACACATACCCATTTCCTCATGCTCGTTTCAGACTTTTGAAACACTAGCATTTATGAGGGCTGTTCTCTAACCTTATTTTTCTAGCCTGCTAACTACTGAATGACTTTATATGAGCCTTCTTCTGTAATACTAAAGCAAGTGTAAATGTCTGGCCTGCTACCAGCAAATATTCAATGCCAGCTAGCAACAGATCACAATAATATCAACTTCTCAGAAACAGCACTTTTCCTTTTCTCTTGCTGGACTAGTATTTATGTAAGAGGAGGCCCTGCAGCTCCCAAACCTTATGTCACTGGTCACCTGTGACCTGTTACCCAGGGTTTTATCCTTCATCTCTTCTTTGTCCGCTCATCTTCTTACTCCCTGTCCTCTGACAACACTAATTTATTCCTATGGCTATAACTGGTACAAGAAGGATTCTTGAACTAGCACATCTAGTGTGGACTCATCCTTAGAGTAATTGTCTAGATTATCCACAGGGAGTTGAGTTCTGAAGTGCTGGCTTAGGAGAGCTAGTTGTCAAATTTTCAGGAACTTTGTAAATGGTTGAGTACAGTCTTTATTAAATTACAGAAACAAATATATTTAAAACATGGGAATCCTCAAGTTCCCCATACTTTCGTTTAATGGAATATATTCATGGTATGTATCTTTTCACAGTTCTATACCCAGTTATGTCACGGCAGTTGCTTGAAATTGGCCTTGGTGAAAATATTTAAACCACAGAAATTGATAAACAATATAAATAAGGACTGAACTTCTTGTATCACTGTTTGTCTAACATGAAAGTATGAGAAAATGATAGTAATAAAGATTAAAACTAAGTACAATAGCTCTTTAATGTAATGACTTTGTGAATAGTACTTTTTCAATGTCCAAAACCTATCAGCTGATTCAAAGAAGTCATTGACTTCACTGACTGAGAATAAAGTACTGACATATCTTAGTAAACACTTTAGTCTTACTTTAAAAGGTTTTTTTTTTTAACATTTTATTATTTTTATGTGTAGGTGTGTTTTGCCTGCATGTACATCCATGTACTACATCCATGCAGTTCTCATGGAGGTCAGAAGAGGGTAGTGGGTCCCTTGGGACTGGAGTTACACACAGTTGTGAGCTGCCTGCCGTGTTGGTGCTGGTAATTGAACCTGGTTCTCTGGAAAAGCAGGTAGGTAGGTTCTGACTGAGCCACATCTCCAGCCTTAAGTCTTATTCTTTAACTTAAAATATTTACCTCAGAGCTACATGCCTTTGCTGACTCCAGCCATAAGTTCATTACAGATCTAATGTCCTGGCAAAACAGAAGCATTCTATGACAATTAGCTGGCCAAATAGAATTTACTAATTTGACAGAGTACTGCATGAATGTTATTACCTATAAATTATGCGCTACAATTCTTTATATCAATAAAATTATGATAAATCTATGTATACATAAGCACCCTTTTTCTACAGAGAGCCATTCAATAGACATTTAGAGAGGACACCACGGCCTGTGGGCCCCTGAGCTCAAACACATCCTCAGCTGAGCTTTCTTCTCTTCCCATCCAGTCCTCAGCACCTGACTGAAGACTTCACAGCTCTCCTATTCAGACACCTGGCAGTCACCGACACACCTCCTGTTCTTTCTGCATCCTCTGATGAGATCACCACTAAGGAGTCACATTCCTCAGCAGTTCTTGTCTCAACAAGTCAGCTTCCACACAACTGCTTGCCAGGAGCAAACAGTCCACTGCTGACCTCACAGCCACAGGCCTTTCTCCTTCCCCATCTCTTAGTCTTCTCTTTTTCCTTCCTTCCCAGGCTTCCCCTCTGCTCTAACACTCACCTTCAACAACCCCCAGGTTACATGACTGGTGTTTCTCAAGCACCCCAGGCTATTTAAAAAAGACTGATTTTATCATGTTCTCTGTGTGTGTGTGTGTGTGTGTGTATGGGTGTGTGTATGGGTGTGTGTGCACGCGCGCACGCGTGTGTACACGCCTGTGCTGCTGTTAAGTGTGCCTGCAGTGGCCAGAAAAAGGAGTTGATTTCCTGGAGCTAGAATTCCAGGGGGTTGCAAGGCATCTGATGAAGGTGCAGGGATCAGAACTCAGGTTTCTCTGGAAGAGCAGCAAGTATTCTTAACTGCTGAGCCAGCCAGGCTACTTCACATGTCTCTCCATGGTAGCACATACGGCATTATCACACCTAGTTTTATCTACTAAACTTCAAGGCTCCTAGGCTCCAGCTCTATTGTACCTTTGTGTTTTAACACACATAGTGCATGACCTGCTTAGAACAATAAATACATTAAAGTGACAAGTTACAGTCTATTACAGAATCAAACACAGTTCTCATAAATAACACTGAGTTTGACTCCTTTGGTAAAACACAAGATATAAAAGAATGTCATAACCACAGAATGCATCAGCTTTTACTACTGGCCAGCTAGGCAGAACATCTTACCTTATGTAGACAATTAGCATTTGTAATTAAGACAAATATGAATGAGTATGCTAACTAAATTATACATGCTCACCATTTTTTTTTTTTTTTTTTAGCTAGCTTAAATAACCTTACTAAATCCACGTAACTATTATGCCCTAGAAAGTTATTTTTGGGCTTTCAATCTGTTTTTATATAGACAATCCATTTCTTCAGAAAACAAACACAAGCTTACTACATTTAAATAACTGCTACAAAAGCAAATGAATTACCAGTTTAAATTATATTGATTCTATTTAGTTCTGAGGTATTCATTCAACAGTTGTTGAGTACCTCACTCTTGGTCAGGCCAGGTTCTAGATACTGCAATTCTATCAGTGGAAAAAAAAAAAAAAAGAACCTACCTCCTAGTGGGGAATGAATAACTTACAAATGTATTACACGTGCCAGTTGGTAATACATGTAATAGTAAAGTCAAGCAAGGACAGACAGTGGTGAAGAAGTAGAGTGCTATTTAATCTGAGACTGTCTGCTAGGGTAACATCGACCAGAGACCTGAAGGAATGCTACCATGAAGACACTTAGTTAAAGGGTGGTCTAAGCAAGAGCAAAGGCTCTGAAGTAGAAGCTTGTATAATGTACCTCGTTGGGGGGGGGGGGCGAGAAAGACTACATCATATGTTTTTCTCACATGCAGAACCGAGAGAGAGAGAGAGAGAGAGAGAGAGAGAGAGAGAGAGAGAGAGAGAGAGAGGGAGGGAGGGATGAAAGCAAAAGGACGGACTCTTTTGGGAGGAACTAATCATAGGAAGGTTGAGAGGGTGAGGGTAAGTATGAGCAAAGTACAATGGCAAACTTTTGAAAATGTTGTAATAATGAAAACCACCATTATTTTGTATGCATTTAAAAAAAAATCAGTCCTGGGGTGTGGAGGCCCAAATTACTCAGGGTCTGAGAATCTGACCTTGCTTTACCCAGCAGGGCTGCATAAGGGGATGATCTGACCACGGGCATGATTACCAGGTGTTTGAAAGGGTCTATACTTGGCTGTGCGGTGTGTTTTGATCTAGCAAGGGGGAGGTCTTTTGCCCCGCCCCTTGGCATTGTTACAAAAAGCCCTTTTGAAGAGGCAGAAGGGGCCGTATTGACCCAGGTTCTTCCGAAGCTATCCTGTGTTTCTGTCTTTCTCTTCTTCACTGTCCTTCTACCTAATATTTCTTATCTCTCTCTTCTCACTGGAAAAAGTGGGAGCTGGCCTCCCACACTGGGACATGAGGGAAACACAGTAAAATTACTTACATAGAGAAGGTGATGGAGACAAGGTCAATGACTACTATGATTTGGGATTTTTATTTTATTATATTTCTTTATTTAGAGACAAGTGTCATGTAGCCAAGACTGGCCTCAAACTCAGCATACAGCCCAGGATCACCTTAAGCTCCTGTCTATGCCTGACAGGATTTCATTCTAAGAAAGAAAAGACAATAGACACAGTCACACGTGCATTCACGCACACACACACACACACACAAGCATCAGGGGAGAGGTATGAATAGAGAATTAACAAAATTTGACTAATCTTAAGAGGATCATTTTGGTCTGGCAGCTAGATGGAAAATATAATGTGGAATATGACTAAGATAAAAGCAAGCAATCCATATAGGGGAACTTCTACAATAATCCAAGTGACAGGAAAAGGTAGTATAGGTAAGGAAGGCAGTGGTAAAAGGTGTGAGAAGTCTGGTTTTGGGTATAACCTAAAAGCTGCACCAAGACTATGTGAACAGTTGGCGTGGGAAGTAAAAGCAAGGAAAAGCAATATAACACCATGAATTTGGTCTGAGCAGTTAGTGGCAAGTTCTTTTTTTTTGAGACAGGGTTTCTCTGTGTAACAGTCCTAGCTGTACTGGAACTCACTGTGTAGACCAGGCTGGCTTCGAACTCACAGAGATCCACCTGCCTCTGCCTCCTGAGTGCTGGGATTAAAGGCATGCGCCACTACCACCCGGCTGGTGGCAAGTTCTTATTGGACAAAACAGCAAAGACCTACTGAAATTCAAGCTCTGGAGGTGATTCTAGGGCCATTCCTTGCTAGGTACAGAATTTATTATTGCAGTCATGTACTAAGGAAACCTACCAGGAAGAGGAATGGAAGCTGTCACAAGGAAGATAGGAAATCTATACATGTTCACTGTCAGTGACAAGAAAATTCCTAACTGCAATTTACCTCAACAGCCAACCGAGAAAGTGACAGTTTACTACAACCCCAAGAGGACTTTCTCTGCTACTGTCCCAGTGTTTTCCCATCCTAGGCAGCTCAGCCCCATGCCTCTCTCCTCAGCTCCTCACTGCAGTCTTAGATGCTCATATTGAGAAGGACTCATGTCCTCAGTATGACTGCAATAATAAATCCCATTACGTTGCAAGGGAAAGGCCTCAGAATCACCTCTAGAACTCGAGTTCCAGTAGTCTTTCCCATCATGCCCAATATAAACTTTCATCAACTGCTCAGAGCAAAATCATGGTGCTATGTTGGTTTCCCCTGCTTTCACTTCCCACACCAACCATCCCTGACCAACAGCCGGGCCACCGACTATCAACAGGAGAGGCAGTGCAAAGCCCAGTTCTGGGAGGAAAGAAGATGGCATGACTCGCACACCGTGCGTTCTACCACTGAAAATACTACACAACTGACAAAAGTGAGGGTGCTGAAAATACTCTAGGATGGCAACCCAAGAAGATACTCTTTCAAGTGCTTTCGGGCTTAAAATCTTGATCAAACTTAGCTGGGCATGGTGGTACATGCCTTTAATCCCAGCACTTGGGAGGCGGAGGCAGAGGCAGAGGCAGAGGCAGAGGCAGAGGCAGAGGGAGAGGCAGAGGCAGAGGGAGGATTTCTGAGTTCTAGGCCAGACTAGTCTACAAAGAGTTCCAGGATGGCCAGGACTGTTAAATAGAGAAACCCTGTCTCAAAACAAACAAACAAACAAACAATCTTGATAAAACTTACTTCTAAGACTCAGAAGGAAGTGGCCATTTCTCCCCAAAGAACCATGCTTCTAAATCAGTCTCTCTTTTTAAAAAAGATTTTACATGTGTAAGTGTTTTGTCTACATGTATGTCTGTGCACATATGTGCAGTGCCCAGAGGTCAGAAAGGAAATTAGATCCCCTGGAACGAGAGTTACAGACAGTTGTGAGCCACCAAGTGGGTACTGAGAATTGAACCTAGATTCTCAGCCAGTATTCTTAACCACCAAACCATCTCTCTAGCCCCAATATCTGACTTTTAAAACTAAGGGGTCTTTTTTGTTTGTTTTTTCAAACAGGTAAAGGAGTAATTCAGAAAACCTACCGTTGACTTAAAGTAGGATGTTGCAGCAAATGCTTCAGCCAGGTGTTTCTAATCACATTTCGAAGTTCATGGTTATTTCGAGCTGATAACACACCAACTACCACATCATAGTGACTAAATTTCCACTGAGGAAATAAGGCTGATTGACCTATAAATAAGCAACATAGATTGCAAGTCAGTCACAACATCTCAACTACACTAAACTCAGCGTATTTTATAAAAAGTTTATTACAAATAAAACATACAGATAAATAGAAACAATTAAAAAAAAACATAAACCCAGCATCCAGAAATATGTACAGCATACTGGCATACAGGCTTTTGGTATCTCATATGTATGTATGCATCTATATATATCTATGCTAACATAAGAAGGATTTTCAAAACAAATAAGTTTACAATAAGAAGCTGGGCGAGCCGGGCGGTGGTGGAGCACGCCTTTAATCCCAGCACTTGGGAGGCAGAGCCAGGCGGATCTCTGTGAGTTCGAGGCCAGCCTGGGCTACCAAGTGAGTTCCAGGAAAGGCGCAAAGCTACACAGAGAAACCCTGTCTCGAAAAACCAAAAAAAAAAAAAAAAAAAAAAAAAAAAAGAAGCTGGGCGATGGTGGTGCACGCTTTTAATCCCAGCACTCAGGAGGTAGAGCCAAGCGGATCTCCGTGAGTTTGAGGCCAGCCTGCTCTACAAAGTGAGTTCCAGGACAGGCACCAAAACTACACAGAGAAACCCTGTCTTGAAAAAAACAAACAAAACAAAACAAAACAAAAAAGAATCACCCGTGAAAGCCAATATGGCATAAACAACAAATAGTAGGCAGTAAGAATTAGGCCACAGTCAGAATCCTGGATCCTTCACATATTTACTATGAGAATATTTGGGGTTTTTTGTTGTTGTTGTTGTTGTTGTTTGTGGTGGTTTGAAAGAAAATGCCCCCAAAGGGAGTGGCACTATTAGGAGATGTGACTTTGTTGGAGTATGGCCTTGTTAGAGAAACTGTGTCACTGTGGGGGGAGGCTTTGAGTTCTCATGTATGTTCAAGGTACCGCCCAGTTCTCAGACCACTTCCTGTTGCCTGCAAGATAACTGACTCTCAGCTACTCCTCTAGCACCATGTCTGCCCGCTAGCCACCATGTCCCACAATAATGATAATGGACTGAACCTCTGAACTGTAACTCACCCAATTAAATGTTTTCTGAGTTATCCTGGTCATGGTGTCTCTTCACAGCAATAAAAACCCTAAGACACTGTTGTGTTTTGAGACAGGGTTCTAACATGTAATCCAGACTGGTATTTCAACTCCTTCATAGGTGAAGACTGGCTCTGAACTTTCAATCCTACTACTTTCATGGCCCCAATACTGGGATAACAGGCATGAACAACCATACCTGGCTGAGTCTAAGTTATATGATCTTGTGTGTCAGTTTTTCTTAAACATAAAATGACTACATTATTTCTCATAAATATGCCAGACATTATCACTGCATACACACACACAGACACACACTTCTATAGCCAGCTAAAACTTCTGTTACAAATCAAATGTTCTAAAGAATGAAGTAGCAGAAGCAACATTTTTAGTAAAAAATAAAAAAGTCCTTTAACAAATTATGTAAACAGCTCACTTTTTTTGTTGTTTTTGTTTGTTTGGTTGGTTGGTTTTTTTTTTTGTTTTGTTTTTTTTTTTTTTTTTGGGTTTTTCGACACAGGGTTTCTCTGTGTAGCTTTGCGCCTTTTCCTGGATCTCGCTCTGTAGACCAGGCTGGCCTCGAACTCAGAAATCTGCCTGGCTCAGCCTACTGAGTGCTGGGATTAAAGGCATGCGCCACCGTTGTCCAGCTACAGCTCACTTTTTACTGTTGTACGATCTAATGGGCAGGATTCTATTTTACTTAAAAAAAAAAACAAAAAAAAAAAACAACTCATTCTTAGAAATATGACAGAAGAGAGGCTATGTCTTTCTTTTTACTGCTAGTTTTTAAGCTTAAGAGCTACAAGCTTATACAAAGCTCTAAAAAGGATTCCATTTCATCTTTCTCCAGTGGTGGGAACTGATTCAAAACGTTTTTAAAAGTAAACTACTGAGAGCCAGGGATCTCACTATATTAAATGCAATATTTTCATATGTTGTAGGTGCTAAGTAGTCAGTCTAAAATGCAACAGAAACATGTTGATGCCTTTTCAAAAAGACTTTCTTTCACTTTATATACTCATCACAGTTACATGGTACAAGCATGAAAACATAGCTTTGATTCCAGTATACAGAAGCACGAGGGGAGGGTGGCTAAGACATAAGCACTAAAGGACAAGTCGTGAAAGAAGGCAGCAACCTCTGGAGGGAACAAAAGCCCAACTTCACTAGAAATCAAGTTTGAATTACAGCAACTACACACTAGATTTCTTCTACATTTGAAGTGACAGATTTCTTATATGGTAAAAATCAAATGATAGGTATTTCAAGAGAATGCTGACAATGATTTCAAGATAATAGCTAGTCTGCTTCACTGCTGGTAGGACTGTAACCTGCAAGTCTTTTACAGAGCATACTGGAGTCAGACTTGCTTTTAATCTCAGCACTAGGGAGGCAGAAGCAGGTGGATCTCTATGAGTTTGAGGCCTGTCTGGCCTATATAGTGAGTTCCTGAACAGCCAGGGAGAGCAACCGTCTCAAAACAAAATAAAACAACCCCACAAAAACAAACTCAGGGCACACTTCGAATATACATTCAACACTTTAGGAAGATAGGAATTTTGCTGATATTTCATTCCTCAAATGCTGTCCATCTTGATTTTTGAGGTAGGCTCTTCACTGATCCATCTAGGCTGGTGGCCAGTAAGCCCCAGGATCCTCTCTTTACTTCCTCAGTGCTGGGGTTACAACTGTGTACCATCATGCCTGGCTGAGATCCACTTCAGATCCTCATGCTTGTTGTAAGACAAGCATTTTACCAATTGAGCTAGATTCCCAACCCCATAGTTTTCCTTTTTAAAATTAACATGATTGAGAGTGCTCAGCTTGTAAAAATGTATCAGCCTGCACAGTCACGTGCCTGAAAAGAATGTGTATGAAACAGCAAAAACATTTTCAAAATACATTTTCAAAACAGGTATTATATTGAAAATAATCTAGTATGAAACATCAAAAACATTTTCCAAATAAATTTTTCAAAACATGTATTATATTGAAAATAATCTAGAAGTACAGATCATGTTTCTTTCCTTTCATTTAAAAACAATTTCAACTTTTCCTCCACAGAATTTGTTCCCCTTTATGAAAGAAATATATTTAAATTATTAGGTCCTCATGGCACATAAACAAGATGATATAGGCAGAAAATTAATATCTTCTCAGTTTCATTCTCTTGATTCACTCATTCAAACTGAGCATTTCTTATGTCTGCCTGTGCTAATTGGCACAGGCCCACAGGGAACAAGATCTCCACAATGACAGGAATAACTCACAGCCCCAAGCAAGCGCCCCAAGAGCAATGACTATTTATATTAATAAGTAATCCATCCCGAGACTGGCAACCTGCTGGGCTTTGCAATGACTATGGACATTAAAGTCTTAGGGATGCTGACCTCGAACATGATTGTTCAAAATAAGCCTAAGAACTCATAAGAAAAACAAACAACAGACAGACAGACAAACTCATATGTATGCTCTTGGATGGCATCCATCACAATCAGGCAGAAATCTTGAAAATGAGGAAAACATAAGAGCCCATCACAGATCAATTATGAAATAGTCACTGCATCACTACAGTGTGCTCTTGCCAGCTTCAATGAACCATACTGGCACAGGCTTTAGCTACCTCCCTACTACCAATACTCTCGTAAATTCCTGGAGGGTTTACAGTGACTCGGCACCTCTGAATGTCTTGCTGAACAAATCTTTGTAGATCACCAGTTTATAAACATGGAAACTGAAGCCCTAAGATATAGCATAGAGAGATAATTCTGGAAGAACCAGCCCTAGGCAA
Organism: Peromyscus eremicus; assembly: GCF_949786415.1. NCBI lineage: Eukaryota > Metazoa > Chordata > Mammalia > Rodentia > Cricetidae > Peromyscus > Peromyscus eremicus. The sequence goes on from NC_081420.1 coordinate 47,507,846, forward strand.
AAAACTGGGCATCAAGCTCAATTTGTCTTTGAACTGCTTGCCCTGTCTCCAAACATTCCTGACCCAGGCATCCAGCCCTATACCTAGCTCAAGTTTGTACTTGGTGATAAGTTCCTCTTCTTTCCAGCTCTGGCTTCCTTCTTTCCAGCTATCTTACAAAGAGAAGCCTTTTCTCGGTCACATCATCTTTCTATATTGACCACTGGGTCACATCATCTTTCTGTATTAACCATTGTATAATTCTTGTAAGGCACTGTCCACAACCAGTACACAGTGATCAAGTCACAGTTTCTATCCCCTGGTCCAAAGGCTGTATTTTCCTCTCTAGTCTGTCCCTCTGGTGTGCTGCTACATTTCACAAGAGACCTTCTTCATCACCAGTGCTGTTTAAAGCCACTACATTAGAAAAGTTGCTAATCTTAGTGCTAGCATGACTTACTTACTTCCCTCAGGTCCTTCCTCAACTCTCACCTCTTCACAGTGGCCTTCCTTGATCTGTTTGTACTCTTAGAAACTGCTTCGTTTTTCCCTTCCTCATACTCACCATCCTCGGGACATTTACATTTATAGTCTTAGGCTGTCGTCCCTTCCAAATGATTAACACCTGGAGGGCAGGCACTTTATTTTGATTATTTGCTAGTTCCAAACTACAAAAGGAGATAGCCCAGCAGCTCTCTACTGTTTGCAGAACCAACTGTTAGCCAAGAGAGCTTTCCTAATACTCAGTGAAGGTAAATTTCTCTTTCAAGAAATTACTGGGCTTTGAAATAGTTCAGCAGGTCAAAGGACTTGCCCCCGTCTGATGATGTTCAGACCTTAGTAAAAATCTTAGTAAAATCTCAGGTTTTAGGCTTAATGGATAGGATCAAAATGTAAAAATATGCCCAAATGTTTTAAATATTTCAACAGCAAAATAGGAAAAAGACCTGTGGGAAATGTTTGCAATCAAACTACTCCTGTTTTTGTTTTTGAAGTGCCAAGGGAGGAGCGTGGGATAGGAATCTGGCTTTATACTGAAACATTATCTGACAAAGCTCCAGTATCAACACAAAATTAACTTTTACAACTAGTATGACCCTATATGACTCTACATGCTTCTTTAATCTAGTCTAGTCTAAATGGGTAAGTGCTAAACCATCATCCAAACATTAAAAGGATAGAAAAAAATCTGTTTCAAACCCCAAAAATTGCTCACGGGCTTACTGAAATACAAACTCGAAGGCAAGGTTTATTTTGTTGAACCCCAAAAGACTGCTAATGTTAGGATCATATATAATCTTCATTGGATCTGCAAGTAGATTCCAGCAACTCACTTATCTATTTAAGAGAAAGAAAACTATAAAACAGGACCCCAACAGATCTTAGGTTGCAAAGTATTTTGTATGTATGACACTTTTCTCAGTTTGTAAAAGCCCCACATGTTTAGCAAGCTAAATACACATATAATGGTGTACTTTCATTACACCATTTAAGTGGTTAATTCTTTTCAGTCACACAAATAACCTTTCCAAAAGCTGGTGGTTTGTCTAATAGGAAAAGAGATCATTACTAAAATAACTCCAGTGTAATCTGGTAACAGCTGGGGAGTTTTGAGGATTGCTAAATACGGTATAAGACTCAGCCCTGTGCTGTCAAGGCCTGTTTTTATAAACTTTCCGAGAAGAAAACAGCTGTTTGGATATGAAGTGGTAAGAGAACTCCTAATGTAGTTTAAAAAAATAAATAAAACAAGCATTACCCTATTTTAAAAATAGCCATCTAGGTCTCTTTATATAAGCTCTCTGGGCAAAACTTGAAAAAGACATACGAGACCCTAAGGTAGTGTTCAGGGCGGTGGGACAACACTGAGCGAACGAGACAAAGACTTCATCCCCACGAGGGATGAAGTTTAGGAACAAATGGGCCGGCGAGTTCAAGAATCCGGTATTCCCAGGCTCCTTTATTAGCAAGCTACCCAAGCAGAACCGCAGGGACGACTCCACACACAGCTGCGCCCTAGTTCACGTCTAGATGTGTTTCACTGGCTCACCTCATGCTCAGAGAACACAAAGTACAGTCAGTCCCTCCTCACACTGCCAAGTGAGTCCTGACACGCACAAGGCAGCACCGTCAGCACCGGCGCGCTCGCGGGCCCCCTCGGACAGAAGACCCCCCCACTCCCACCCCCAAGTTGTGACCAAGGCCCTCGAGCACGGCGTGGGCCGCTGAGCACACGCTGAGAAGAAACGCACGGTCGAGTTCGCCCGACGCCGATGAAAAGACCCGTTTGTTCAGGCTGTCCCGGGACGTCCGCACCTGCCCCGTGGCCCTCCGACCATCCCCGCCGCCTCCCACGCGCGCAGCGGCCGAGCCCCGCACCTCACCTGCCGCGCCGGGCCCGGAGGCGCGGGGGGGCGGCGGGGAGCGCAGCCAGAGGTGCCAGAGGTGCAGCGCGGCCCCGAGCACGCACGGGCACAGCAGCACCAGCCAGTTTCGCATTGGCCGCCCCCGCCCGCACCACCTCGCGCCCCCGCCGCGCGCCGCTCTCTCCCGCGTCCCGGCCGAGAGCGAGGGGACCTAAGAGCACCGAGAGCCACCGGCAGGGCTCGCGCTCGAGCTCGCGCCCGCGCCCGCGCCGCGCCCGCACCCGGCGCTGTGTCCTCAGCTCGCGCCTCAGGTCCGGACCGCAAGCGGCAGCGGCTCCGCGGCCGAAGCCCCGCCCCCGCGCGCGCGCCGCCTTCCCACCCGTTCCGCCCTCCTCGCTCTCGCCCCGCCCTTTAGTCCGCGTCCCCGCACCGCCCGTCTGCGGGATAGCCGGGAGCTGTAGTCCCGCGCTGAGCCCAGGCGGGAGACGTGCCCGACATTCCAAACCCTAGAAACTACATTTCCCGTGGTGCTGTGCGCGCTCCAGTACAAGACGCTGGCAGAGGCGAAGCGCGCACAGAGCACGCGCGTCTCTCCTCGGGCCGCTGTTCCTTGGAGGCACACGGAGCATGCGTAGCCGTCCTCATGCGAGTGCTCCCGGGTCTCGTTTGAGGCAGGCATTGTGCATACAGAACCCGCACTTCTCTGCTGGAGTTGCTGTCCGACCCCCTCAGTTGTGGGCAGCGCTGTAGGGTGCACGACTTCGAGGAGCTGTTGCCCAGCCCGGAAAGGTTTGCAGGGCGCGTTATCGCTGAGCGAGATAATGGTGCGCTACCCCGACAGACCCCCTTAAGGAGGGCGGCGGGGAGTACCCGGCTGGCCTCCAATTAGCAACGCCCGGTGAGAAGGCAGGGAAGCCCCGGGCCTCGCTATGGAAAGTGAGGGCGGAGGAGAACCCCGGACCTGGAGTCTGCTGCCACCCTGGTCCTGGACATCCGCGCGCTCCTCACGAGGAGAGCTGTCGGAAGGACTAGAATGAGAGTAGCGGCAACCGGGTGACTTGCAAAGTTCCCACAAGTTGAAGAAGCCTAAGATACGATGACCAAATGTGTGCGCGGGCTGCGTTTCCAAAAGATCCACCTCCAGCCGTCTTTAGGAAAAGAACAAACTTCGCTGGAGCCACCTCTGGCTCAGCCCCGTAGTGCCACTCAGTAGGCTTGGAATCCGAAAGGCAATTGCGTTGTCATCGTCTCCCACCCCATAGTTGGTTGAAACTACACAGCCGAGGATGACCTTGAACTGTTGAACCTTCAGTCTTCAAAAGTGCGCAGATTACAAGCCTGCGCCACCACATTTTATGCAGTGCTTTGGGATGAAACCCAGGGTTTATTAATCCGTATTAGGCGAGCAGTCTCCCAACTAAACTACATCCTCGGGCCGTCACTATGTTAAGATTTGCTTTTGTTTTGTTGAGATTTGCGTGTGTTTACGGAGGCCTATCTTGTCCTCTGGAGCTGGAGTTTCATGTGGTTGTGAGCCACGCCATTAGCATGCCGGAAACAATTTGGAATGGAAGAGCAGCAAGGGTTCTTAATCACTGAGCCATTGCTTTTTCTTCGAGTATTTTTGCAATGTTTTCGGTTTTTTTATTTGAAATTTTTATTTGGTTTAATCATGTAAAAGCTGTATTCTGCTGTTGTATTACTTAATAAAATAAAAATTTAACACACAAATTTTGTTTCCATTAGAAGAAATTTGTTTTAGCTGGGAATGAAGCTCAATGGTAGAACACATGTCTCCCAATGGGCAGTCTTGGGTTGATGCCCAACACTGAATAGAGAAGGGAAGGGACTTCTATATTTGTTAACCATTACAGATCCAGATTACTTAAAACAATAGTAATCATTTACTATCTCAAACTTTACTACAGGTCAGGAATTTGAAAGTGAAGTTCTGGTTCCAGTTCTCAAAGTTGCAGGCAGATTGTCAACCATGGCTGAAGTCATCTGAAGGCATGATGGTGGTTAAAGAGTCCGAATTCTACATTGCTTACTTGGATGGCAGACACTTTCATGAAGACACATTCTATCACTTCTGGGTTAGTAAATTGGTCACACAGACTCTGTAGAGTGAATTCCGGTATGCAAAATATTTAGGTATTCACTACAGAGTGACTACCAGGAGGCAAGGACCATTGGGAACCATCTTAGACACTGACTAAGACAGCATGTCCTGAAAATTTGAGTGAACAATAGTGTCTCAACACACCGGGGTAACTTTTAGACCCCTACATAGAAGAGCTCTGAAGACAGGAAAGAACATGTTTTTCCTTTTTAAAGGAAACAGAATTTAAAAATCAAGCATATGGCTGTTTGGCAGATGTCACCAATTTCTACATACTCCTTCCCCAGATATGTGTACACAATGCAATAAGGGAGAATAATTTCCACAAATTTCGTTTAAGATTCGTTTTTTAATTATGTGTATGTGTGTCTGTGTGAGGGAATGTGTTCATAAGTACAAGTGTCTTTGGAGGCTAGAAGAGGGCACCTGATTCCCGGTGGTGTGAGCTGCCATGTGGGTGCTGGGACCTGAACTCAGGTCCTATGCAAGAGTAGCACAGACTCTTAACCACTGAGCCATTTCTCCAGCCCCTCTAAAAATTCCTTAGTAGAAATTTCTCTATTTAAAAACTGTGATGGGGACTAGAGAGATGGCTCAATGGTTAAAAGCAATTGTTCCTCTTGCAGGGGATCCACGTTTGGTTTCCAGCACCACGTGGCAGCTCACAACCACCTTAACAGCAGTTGTAGGGGATCTGCTGCCCTCTTCTGACCTGTAGGCACCAGGCAGGCGGGTGGTTCACATTCATACATGCAGGGAAAACACTCATACCCATAAAATAAATCTTTAAAAACTACGCTAACTTAGTTTTTATATTTCTGTTAGAGAAGTTGTCATGTGAGCAATAATTGGTTGTCAGCAAGAGTGTGTAATGAGAGCCTCAGTGGTATATATATATATGTGTGTGTGTGTGTGTGTGTGTGTGCGCGCGTGTGTCAATTTATTAAGGGGTTCTATGGGGAAAACAGACTCAACTGATACAGGATAAGGTAAATCCACTTGCAGAGTCCTTGGAAAGCTGGGGACTGTTGCTCGAGTTTTCTTGCCTGGCCCACAGTCAGGACAAATCTCTCTCACCTGCCAGTCCCACAGCCGCTCAGACCCGACCAAGTAAACACAGAGACTTACATTGGTTACAAACTGTATGGCCGTGGCAGGCTTCTTGCTAACTGTTCTTACAGCTTAAATTAATCCATTTCTATTAATCTATACCTTGCCACATGGCTCGTGGCTTACCAGGATCTTCACATGCTGTTTGTCATCATGGCGGCTGGCAGTGTCTCTCTGACTCAGCCTTCCACTTCCCAGCTTTATTCTCCTCCTTGTCCCGCCTACACTTCCTGCCTAGCCACTGACCAATCAGTTTATTTATTGACTAATCAGCAACACATTTGCCATACAGAACATCCCACAGCAGGGGACCAATCACATGCAGGTTCACACCATCTGATTCAGTCTTCACCACCCAAAAGAACGTGACCCCCTTTCTCCCCACCACCTCTATAAGGCCAGATAGCCAAAGGTCATGGGCAGAGCGAATTCCCACTTCAAGGGTGTGTGTGTGTGTGTGTGTGTCCTTAAGAAAAGTAGTAATGGCCTTTTGATATCCATACATTTTCATTTTGTGAATAAAGAATTATATCTAGGCACATGTTTGTAATAGCACTGAGGAGGTTGAGGCAGGAGAGTCATGAATTCAAAGTCAGTCTGAAAAACAAGATAATGAGCTCCCAAAAAAGGAATTCTTACTTTGGCAAATCTATTCATTTAATGTATGTTTACTGAGGCCCTACTATGTGCCAGGTGCTTCAAAAGTATTTTTCTATACACAATTAACTGAAGCAGAGCCTTGTCAGATGATATTGGTGAAGGACAGACTATAAATGTAATCAATAAACTTGGCCAGCATGTTAGAAGACCTTCAGTGAGATATATATATATATATATATATATATATATATATATATATATGGTAAAGCCAAGTAAAGGAATTGTGTTAGACTGAAATAGGGCAGAAAGCATTATACAATAGTATTTAAACAACTTGGTTATAATGAACACTATAGTAGCCACCAAAACCATCCTAATGGAACTGAAGAAATAAAGTCTTAAAAACCTAATGAGCACATAATCAATCTGTACTGTCAAGGTGTTCATCATTTCATGACATGAACAAGTTAGTAGGGGATTAGATTTATGTAAATGCAAACTAGGATGCCAGGTTCTCCGATTGTTATTGACCAGTGTCTAGGAACTGTCAGGGTGCTGTGGTAGCACGAAACAACAGATATTTAACTTAGCCCTAGGCTCACTAGAGGGGGACAGTAGAGTAAAGAAATCAAAGAGTATAATTAACAAGGACAGGAAGTGACATTCAAGGACACTATTAAGTAAAAAATAAACAACAAAATCCCAAGACAGTGATAGATGTCTGCTAGGGAGATTTAAACAGTTTGGTACAACCTTAATGCAAATAGAATAGGCAGATGCCAGATCACATACTATGCTAAGGATTCTACACTTTTTAAATGGGTGTGTTTTGTTTTTATGTGTATGTGTAGTGGTTTGAATGAAAATAGTGCCTATGCCAGGTGGCAGTGGTGCACGACTTTAATCTCAGCACTTGGGAGGCAGAGGCAAGTGGATCTCTGTGAGTTCGAGGCCAGCCTCATCTACAGAGTGAGATTCAGGACAGGCACCAAAACTACACGGAGAAACCCTGTCTCGAAAAACCAAAAAAAAAAGGAGTGCCTAAAGAGTGGCACTATTAGGAGGTGTGGCCTTGGAGTGGGTGTGGCTTTATTGGAAGAAGTATGTCACTAGGGGGTGGGATTTGAGGTCTAAGTTGCTCAAACATGACCAGTGTGTCACAGTCACTTCCTGCTGCCTGTGGATCCAGATATAGAACTCTCAGCTACCTCTCCAGCACCATGTCTGCCTTCATGCTACCATACTTCCCAATGGACTAAACTTAGGTACCTGTAAGCCAGCCCCAAATAAATGTTTTCCTGTATAAGAGATGTGTGGTCATGACATCTCTTTACGGCACAAAACTCTAACTATGAGAGTATGTATGTTTGTGTGTGATTGTATGTGTGTGGGGGTGCCTGTAAAGGCCAGAGGAGGATGCTGGATCTCCGGGAGCTAGATTTACAGGTAGTTGTACGCCATCTGACATGGGTGCAGAGAACTGAACTCACATCCTTTACAAGAGCAGCAAGATGAGACCTCTCTCCTGGCTCAGGAATCTACATTTTACCTTGAAGTCTACAAAAGAATATTGTCCTTCCAAGTTTTTCATGATGGCACAAACCTGTAATCCCAGCCCTCAGCTGGAGGCAGGAAAGGGAATTGCTTTTCCTATGTACCTGATGATTACAAATGCACAACACCATTTGAGATACTGGCCACTTGTTCAGGATGCTGTCCTACCTTCAGCACGGCCACTCTTACTACTCCTAGGCCATAGCACCTTCTGCACCTGACTCCAGTTCTAATTCCTTCTCCTTAATGTTTCTCTGCCTCCCACAACCAGTCACTTCCTTCTTTAAGGAAGTGATCTTATCTGGCTATTCAATGCTACAATTACTTGTGGACGATGGTGGCTGGGAAGCCTTAAAAACTATCCAGCCATCCTTTCCAAGCACTCTAGCATCCTGTGCTCAGGTACATCCTCTGCCCTAGTCATGTGACCATTTTAATGATTACTTTTGCATTTTTACCCAATAGTTGATGTCTTCTGAGTAAACGCCTGTACCCTGACTAGCAGAAGGCAACCTCTTACCCAGCAGAAGCAGCTCTTCACATCTCAGTCCAAGACAGTGCTTCTCAGCCTTCCTACAGTTCCTCATGTGGTGGTGACCCCCAACCATAAAATTAATTTCATTGTTACTTCATAACTGCAATTTTGCTACTGTTATGAATCGTTCTGTAGATAGTTTTTCTGGAGATAGAGATTTGCCAAAGGGGTCACAATCCATGGATTGAGAACCCCCGGGGCCAAGCCTTCCTGATTCTTGTGTAGTTTGACTGTGCCACTGGGTCAGGGTTCTCCTGGAAGTGAAAGAAAGTAGAAATTCTTCCATTCTCCACAGAAGGGGGCTTTCAGAAAGGAAGCTATGCAAGAAGTGGAGAATAGAACAGCAGAGGGGAGGGTAGAGAGCTAGACCCCAGCAAGACAGGGTATCAACTGCAGCAAGGATTTGGGCTTTTGTTCCGAAATGAGTGGGAATGACTGCTGAATGGGCTGTGCACAGAGGATCGGCAGGATCCAACCTGTTTCAGTAGGATCGTTCAGGCTGCTGAGCTAAGACCTGGCTGGCTGTTGATGAGGAGAGTCTCCCAGTGGTCCTAAATGTGCAAGTGGAGGTTCAGGCATGCCCCAAGACAAGCGGCAGTGGTGACAGCCAGCTTGAAGATGCAGGACACCCAGACAGGTGCCCTGGAGACTAGCTGCTACACGCCTTGCATTGCACCTGCCATTCAGGGTTTGGCATTGTTACCTGCGTGGTTCTCTGTCTGTGTCTGGGAAGTGCTTGTCACTGGAAGTGGCTGCCTAGCTTGAGACAGTTTCTTCCCCTATGGCAACCTGCACCCAGTGACTAGTTGAACAGGAGTTCAAACATTTGGGACAACTCTGAAGAGCCATCTCGTGGGCTCAGTGGCAACAGCATCTTGGACCAACTTCTTCCACAGCTTAGATCTGTTCCTCACATCCTCTGCATGCTCCCAAGAACAGTCTCCAGTGTCCGAGTGTGTGACAGGAAACCTGACCCAAGGCAAGGAATCTGATGGTACTCTTAGCCAGAACTCTGCAAAGTTCTATCAGAAAGACCCAGGATCTTCCTGTGGCCTGTTAGCTGACATCTGTAGCACTTCATCCTCAAGCCTCATCCTTTGCTAATGTGCTCCTGCGTACCTGGCTCTAGAACCACAGTGACCTCGACCCTCTGGATATATTTTTTAGTTCTTTTCTTTTATTTTCTTATTTACTGGCCTGAAATTCATATGTAACCTGGACTGGCCTTGAACTTGCCATCTTCCTGGAGTAGTGGGATCACGGGTGTATACCAACACTGCTGGCTCGTGATGGTGCACAAGTACACTCTTGTTCCTTTGGCTTTTCATTCAGATGGCTTTGTAACTCATAGTAGTCAGTTAAAAGATGACCCTTTCAATAAGCCTTCCCTTCTTCCTTTTTTTTTTGTTTTTTGTTTTTTTTTTCGAGACAGGGTTTCTCTGTGTAGCGTTGTGCCTTTCCTGGAACTCACTTGGTAGCCCAGGCTGGCCTCGAACTCACAGAGATCCGCCTGGCTCTGCCTCCCGAGTGCTGGGATTAAAGGCGTGCGCCACCACCGCCCGGCCTTCCCTTCTTCCTTTAATGCCCTCCTACCACACCCAAGCTCTGTTAGTCCTGTTCTCTTCCGTTCTGTTCTATCCTCTCCTCTCCTATCTTATCCATTTCATTTCACTCACTTATTTTGCTTATGGTATAATGATTACTCTGGACATAGGACAAAAACATTTCCCCTCTGTCGTTTGTCCACTGATGCATCCCAGTACCTGGAGTGGCAACTAGTACTTCCTAGTTGTTTCATCAATATTTACTGAGTGACTGGTTGAGTTCAATGAGAGGATTTGGATATCTCAGTGAGTTGATTATCATAAAACATACGAGATGAATTGATAGTCTTTGGAGCAGAGCTAAATGGAGACATCAAGATTTAGATGTCAGGAGAGGAAACAATGATAAAGGCATTGAGAAGATTCCAGAACAGGGGAGGAAAACAGGAGATGCATCATGGAAGACAAGAAGTATGATGAGGTTGGAAGGTAGGCAGCTGGTACAAGGCTGTGGAGCAGGATGAAGAGAGAATGTCCACTGATGCACAGCGGAAGGATTAGGGCAGTGCCTCAAGCTGAGGAAGAGGTGAAGTTTTAGGAAGGACAACTATGTGTGAATGAGTTTTTCAAGAATCCTGGTCCCGAAGTTCAGTAAGGGAAGAATGAGAGCAGGGGAGGCACTTAAGTTGAGTCCTTGTGTGCTTAGCGGAGAGAGCCATACCCCACTTGAGTTTTTTAAATGCCGTATGGGGCCTGGGGAGGCGGCTCAGTTGGTAAAGCGCTTGCCACACAAGTATGAGTGCAATCTCCAGAACACATATGAAAAACAGGACTCGTCAGCATGCACTTGTAATCCCACTGCTGGGGAGGCAGGGACGAGAAGATCTCCGTGGCTCATTGGCCAGCTGGTCTAGCTGAAACCGCAAACTCTAGGTTCCGTGAGAGATTCTACCTCAAAAAAACAAGATGGAGCCGAGTGATGGTGGCCCACACCTTTCATCCCCGCACTCAGCAGGCAGAAGCAGGCAGATCTCTGTGAGTTTAAGACCAGCCTGGTCTATAACGTGAGTTCCAGGACAGCCAGGGCTGTTACACAGAGAAATCCTGTCTCAGAAAAACCAAAACCCCAAAACCAAATCAAACAAGCAGCCAAACAAGGAAAACTAAGGTTGAGAATGGTAGAGGAAGACACTTGAGGTCAAGTTCTTTCCCCCACCCACGCACATACACAAGTGCACTCTCACCTGCACACACACACTGCTATGTACGGAAGGAGTCAATAGTGGCCATTTAATTTATTATCCAAATCAGTGTTATAAGGGAAAAGGGAGCTGGCCAAATGCTAAACAAGACAGATGCCAAGACAACAGGGGTTTTCTGCAATCCAGGACATGTGGTCATCTTGTCCTTGCCTCACCTTAAGTATTTTATGCAAGTTTTTCCACTTTGCACTTAGTGGCTATTTTTCCCCCCAACACTAGGTGGCAGTAAAAAGCTTCCCTTTCTTGTCTTCATCTTATTTATCCGTGTGGAGAAATTGGAAAGCAACCAAAGTTGATAAAGGCCAGTTAGCCACAGGCGAAAGTCCAAAAATAGGAGATCTCAACTTAGAATTTATTCGGGAAAACTAAAACTGTACGGTTTTTATGCAAAGTAACATGCCAACTGATTCTCAAAGAGAAAAGAATTTTTCACAACATAAAACAGGTGCTTGCATTGTACTTTTACACAATGATTTTGCCTTTAAAAAGATACAATTCTGGGACTAGAGAGATGGCTCAGCAGTTACAAGTTCTAGCTGCTCCTCCAGAGGACTCAGGTTCTGTTGCTGGCACCCACACGGCAGCTCACAGCCCTTTGTAATTCCAGTTCCAACAGACTGGACATCCAGTTCTGGCCTTCATGGGAATTGCATGCACACAAATTTCTAAAAATACAGTTCTGTCTTCATCTTTCTTTTGTTTTCCAAACCAATAATAATATATTATATACATTATAATACATCACTTAGCTATATCTACAGTCCCTGACTTTATCCTAATAATTTATACTCTTTATTTTTTAAAAGTTTTTAGATGGGCATGGTGATATGTGCCTTTAATCCTAACACTTGCGAAGCAGAGGCAGGAGGATCTCTGTGAGTTTCAGTCCACTCAAGGCTACATAAGACCCTCTCTCAAAAAACTAAAACTAGCCGGGCGATATATCTCATACCTTTACTCCCAGCACTCGGGAGGCAGAAGCAGGTGGATCTCTATGAGTTCAAGGCCAGCCTGGGCTACAGAGTGAGTTCCAAGAAAGGTTCCAAAGCCACACAGAGAAACCTTGTCTCAAAAACAAAATAAAACAAACAAACAAACAAAAAACCCCTAAAACTAATAATAGTAAAACAAGCCAGGTGTGGTGGCACACATTTTTAATCTCAGCACTTAAGCATAGAGGCAGGTGGATCTCTGAGTTCCAGGCCAGCCTGGTCTACAAAGCAAGTTCCAGAACTGCCAGGGCTACACAGAGAAACCCTGCCTCAAGGCAAAACCAAACTAACAATTGTAAGCCTTTGAGGAGCAAGAGGCCAGGCCCTGTCCCCTAGACTACTCTAACAGCTGTTTCCTGCCCCTTAAGAAACAGGTGGCGAAACTCCACCCTACAGGGGAAAAAAAAGCTCAAGATCAGGCCACAGAAGCCTGCCTCCTGCCCAATTGTTTGCTGCTTCTCCCGGGGCAGCCCCTTTCTTGGGTCCTTCCCAATAAATCTCTTATGTGAGGTTTGTTGTACAGTGTGATTTTGTGGTATTCCTTGGCTCCTGACTGCCAGGATACCTTTCCTTTCAGAGCTATAATCTTGCATTGGAGAAACATTTCCCCTCAGAGCTGTAACATTTACTACAACAACAACAACAATGGTGGTGACAATAATAATAATACTAAATTATTTTAGACTTTTTTTATTTCGGAAGAGGGTGTTGGATTCCCTGGAACTGGAGTTATGGATGGTAGTGAGCTGACCTGTGGGTGCTGGGAACTGAACCAGGGTCCTCTGTGAGAGCAACAAGTGCTCTTAACTGCTGAGTCACCTCTCCAGCCCTATCTTTATAATTTATATTATTGAGATATATATAATAATTTCTATTAATTGTTTTCCCTCCAGTTTCAGTATGAAATATTCCTTACACATATATACACACACTTTTTTTTTCCTATTAAGTCCAATTTCTTTCCTTTTTTTAGACTAGGCTGGTCTCAAACTCACAGAGATCTGCCTGCCTCTGCCTCCCAAGTACTGGGGTTAAAGGCATGTTAAATCTAGTTTCAAAAGAAACTATAGAGAACTTTGCTACTGACGATTATGAATATTTTTAAATGTTTGAACATGACAAGAAATGTCTTGCTAACAAAGACAAAGCTCAGTCAGTAAAGTGCTTGCTGCCTAAGCACTAAGAGCCAGGTTTCCAATATGAAAGCTGGGTGCAAAGCAGGCATCTGTAATCCCAGGGCTTGTGGAGGAGGCGGTTGATCCTTAGAGCTGGTAGCCTGCTGCCTCTCTGAATCCATGCATGAGATCCAGCTTCAATGAGAGATTAACTGAGGAGGTGTTGATCTCTGGCTTCCACACAAACTGGCATCCCACCTCACACACAGAAGTATACCACACACACACACACACACACACACACACACACACACACACTCAACACAGAGCTAGGTATGGTGGTGCATGCCTGTAATCCTAGCACTTGGGAGGCTGGGGCTACATAATGAGACCCTGTCTCAAAAATCAAGCTTCCAAAGATACCAAAAACAAAGAGTAAGTGACCTCCAAAGATTAATTTTTTTTACACATGAAAAGCCATGAAGTGAAGTCTAATATGATGGCATACTTATGTAATGCCAGCCACTTGAGAGGCTAAAACGGGGGAACCAGGAGTTCAAGGTCATCTTGGGCTACACAATAAGATCCTGTATAAAAAGCGGGGGATGGGAATAAAAAGAGCACACATTGTTCATGCAGTCTTGGAAAGAATCTAATGCCATAAAATTTAAGATTCAGAAACCTTTGTAAAGAAAGGAACAGAATCAAAGCACTCTCTGTAGCCCCATGAGTCCCTTGGGGTTCAAGATCCAGATCTGCATATATTCCCTGGAGCAAGAAAAGTGTGTTGCCTCATTAGAGCTGTGCAGTGAGATTCTGAAATACCCCAAAGCTGTTCTGAATAGTAAAGAAGGAAACAGACCAGCAAAGGCTCCCACCTTACCTCTGAACTTCCATAGGGACACTTTCAGAGAGCTAGGTGTGTGCCACCTTAGCCTTCGGAGATACAGAGGTAAAGAAAAAAAGATTGATTCTGGCTAGGCATGGTGGCTCATGCCTATAATTCCAACACATGGGAGCCTGAGGCAGGAGAATTGCTGTGAGTTTAAGGCCAGGCTGAGCTATGGAGTGACACTGTCTCAAAAAAAAATCAAGGAAAGATTATTTTTATCAATTCCCTTAAAATAACAAAACTAAAAGCACCTTAGATATGTCTTTGACCTGCATCTCAGCTCCCAATTGTCACATACTCTGTGACTTGGGGAGGATGTTTCTGGGGACAAAGGACATTCTTTGCAATATTTGATTACGAAGAGAATTCAGACTCCTACTTCGAGTCCTCTGCCTTTTTCCTCTGACCCTGGAGCTTCCTCCCTCTCTTCTTCCTTTCTCCACTATCACAATGGAAACACTAACAGCATCTGCTATGGAAAATGTCCACGACAGTAGTCTCCGTCTCAGTCTCCCCAATAGGGTCCTGCCGCATTAAGACAGGGTCATAGTAGCTGCATTATGGGGTCAAGGTAACCTGCTGCCAAGCTGGAATTGGCAAAGGCAGAGTCACTAATGGATCTGACAACAAATGAGAAGTGCCCATCCGCTCTGCAACACGGCCTCCGATGTCCTCATCACACCACCATTCTCCTGGCTTTCTGACAACATCATAGCTGTGTCTGTTCATCAGCCAATTGGTTCTGCAGACCGTATACATTTCACTGACTAGAGTTTGCAGTGAATTTCAGAAATATAATAGAGACATAGAGGAAGAAAGCCTGAAGGGAGGTGAAAATTAAGGCCACTGGAAGTTAAAAAAAAAAGAGTGTGGACTGGATCATAAATATTTACCCAACTTTGTTTATAGACAGAGTCTCCCTTTGTATATAGGCTAGCCTGAAACTCCCCTTGTAGTCCAGGCTGGCCTCACAATCCTATGTCAGACTCCTGAATGATGAGATTACAGGTGTGTGCTGCCATTCTCGCTTCCTTTATTCTTTCAACAAGTATGTATTCATTGTATTTATTGTATACATTGTATGTTTTTTGGTCTGTATGCCTGTCACCAGTAATGTTACAGATGAGAACAAAATAAAGTTCGTTCTTGCTTTCCATTCTGGAAGAAAAAGGTAAACAAGGGTTTTGAAAAAGCCATCAGTTAATTCTTGAGAACAGACTGAATATTTTGAAAACACTGTGGCAGCCATATGGACAGTTATACCTTCACGGGCTTATGGCTTCCTGGCATCTAGGCCAGCATAAGTAGGTTTTCCACTGAAATATATAGCTGGCAGATTTGAAAGTCTTGCTGCCTAATCCTTTGGATTCCTGCCAATGAGCCTTCCTGTACTTGTTCAGCAGCTTGGGCCTCTACAGCAGCTCAGCTGTGTATGTGGTGGTGGGGTGGTGGTGGTGGGGTGGTGGTGGTGGTGGTGGTGGTGGTGGTGGTGGTGGTGGTGGTTGTGATAGTGGTGATGGTGGTATGGATGCCTACTTCTCTGAGGAACCGATTTCGGTGAGGGAAGCCACATGAACCTCAGCTCACCTAAAAGTGGATGCAGGGACAAAGATGAGGATGTTCAGTGACTAGGTATAAAATGAATTAAGGCCCAGTGTGCTGGAAGCAGAGGTGGTTAGAAGGAGCAGGAACAGGGCAGATGGCAGTCCAAGAGGAGGACAGCCAAGTACCCCAAATATGAAACAGCAATGTGGAGAAAAGGCGCTTTCCACAGTGTAATGGACAGTAGGATTACACAGTTAATAATACTTGTAACTTTAAAATGAAATAGATTATCTTAATGAGCAAGTTTTAAAATACCTTAAATGAAACATTGTCTCTTTCTCATTAGAACTTACTTGGCTTCATGGGCTGGGGATAGAGCTCAGTTGGTAGAGCACTTGCTGAGCGTGCACAAAACCCTGGGTTTCATTCCCAGGACCTTACAAAACCAACCGTGGTGGTGCATACCTGTAAACCAAGCACTTGCAAGGCAGGAAGAGCAGAGTTCAAAGTCATCCTCAACTACAAAACAACAACAAAAACGAAAAACAAAAACAAACCTAATTGGCTTCAAATATCACTGTCCCATTCTGAACATAAACTAAACCTCCTTTCTAAGCAAGAATCTAGAGGAGAGGTTCTCAACCTGTGGGTCATGACCCCCTGGGGGGGTCAAAAGACCTTTTCTCAAGGATCATCTGAGACTGTTGGAAAACACAGGTATTTACATTATGATTCATAATAGTAGTAAAATTACCGTTACAAAGTAGCAACAAAAATAATTTTGTGGTTGGGGGTCACCACAGCATGAGGAAGGTTGAGAACTACTGTTCTAGATGCTTCCACTTAATGCGTATCTAAAAGCTTTCTAAAACACTTGTCTTTAATATTCCTTTTAGCTGATTTATCTATAAGAGGATGCGTCTCTCCCAGTCACTGTCACACACTTCCTAAGTTACCAGGGTCTGTAATTCAGTGCTCCCAGAGTGACTTCAGGTTATATCCCCTCCTTTCTGACTTTTTTCTTTTTGTTCCTCCTTGTTTCTTCTGCACCCTGATGTGTGTCAGGAATCTTGATTTTAGGGGATCAAAGAAAGAAAAAAACAAGTTTCTCCCATACCCTTGCCCTTTGTTTAGGTTAAGCATCAACATTGTTTTTATATTTACCCAAGATACATCATTAAAATCACTTCAAAGCCTTTAGACTAAGATGCATGCAGAGAAGCCTTACCCCGAGCTGCAGGGAAAATTAATTTCCAGCACTAGCAGAGACACAGTTATTAGGTCTTCAAAATGACATTATATTAATTCAGCAAGAGTGTCTTAGAACTTGCCGAGTCAGAGGACAGGAGGATATTTTGATCTTAGAAGATAAAAGGGCAACTCTAAGCAGCTAATTATGCACAGGGTTCATTATCTGCGCTGGTGTGCACATTAGGGTGAGTTTCCACCAGGCCATCAGAGCCAGGTTCCGCTTACTGCGTGTCGTCAAACAATTTTCCCTTCTGGTTTATATCAACTGAGTTACATATCTTTCCTCTTATAAACTGATGCTGGAGAAGTGGATATTCATGTGGCCTCATCTGATCTTTGTTAAAAAAAAAAATAAAGTATAGTATTGTGGGGTGTTGTAGTGAATGCCTTTAATCCCAGCACTCAGGAGGCAGAGGTAGGCGGATCTCTGTGAGTTTGAGGCTAGCCTGGCCTACATAGCCAGTTCTAGGACCAGCCAAGTCTACATAGTGAGACCCTGCCTCAGAAAAATTTATAATATTTTATTAATTCTTTGAGAAGTTTGTATGCACACAATGTATTTTGATCATATTTCCCTCTACCTGGATCTTTATATTTTTTATTCATCTTTTAAAAGATTTATTTATTTTTATTTTATGTGTATGAGTACTTTGCCTGCACGTATGTAAGTGCACTGCACATGTGTCTGGTACCCACAGAGGCCAGAAGAGGACTCTGGATCCCCTGGAACTGGCTGTGAGCTGCCAAGTGCATGCTGTGAACTGAACCTAGATCCTCTGCAAGAGAAGAAGTGCTCTTAACCACTGACCCATCTCTCCAGCAGAATATTATTCACTTTTGTATGAGGTATATGCAAAGCTATATAGCAAAGGATGGGTGGGGAGAAAGTAGAGGCAACAGAATCTCTCAGAAAAGCAGATGGTGCCCTTGCACCTCACAGTAAAGGGCTTGGGCCAAGTCTAGATCAGCCTTAGAGACGCAAAGAGCTGGCATCTGTGAACTGAGGTGTTCCTTCAGACGGATAGGGTGATAGGAGTGTCTGTCAAACAGACACATGGGGCAGTGATGGTCAGCACAGCACTGTCTTCTGCCCTGTCAGACAAAACCAGCGGCACTGATGATGCAGTTTTGAGAGTGATTTTCTCAGGCCACTCCAGAGTCACCAAATGTCAACCTGAGAGAGTGTCTCTGAGTTTGTCTCACACCAGTGAAGATTAGAGACGCAGACACTCATGGGTGTGAACAAAGTAGAAGCAAGCTTTGTGAAGAGATACTAAGAAAAAATGAGAAATTAAGGAAACATGAGAGAAACTCCTGAGAGTAGGAGGGATTCCCAGGACAGGAAACAGCCACTGACCTTTGTCTAGGACTGTGGTTCTCAACCTGTGGGTTGCAAGCCCTGGAGTTGAACAACCCTTTCACAGGGGGCATATATCACATATCCTGCATAGCAGACATTTACATTACAATTCATGCTAGCAAAATTAAAGTGATAAATTAACAATGAAATAATGTTATGGTTAAAGGTCACCACAGCATGAGGAGCTGTATGAAAGGGTTGAGAATCACTGGTCTAGCACATCTTATGTGACCCATAGTAGAAACTGAACAAAGATTGAGGTACTTTCATTAGTTGGCTGATTAGAGGGTCCCACACTCTGGGCATGTTCCCCTGGACTAACCAGGGAAATAGTGGTGCCTAATCCACATGCTGCTCACCCAGTTGTGGTAGGCAAAGCCCCCCACTCCCCTTTTAGTGCCAGCCTTGACTAGCTGTTAGCTGTAAGTCTGTGAGTCATCAACCTTGTGAGTGTCTGGCTGTCTGTTCTTATGGTTATCTGGTCAACTTGTAGCTGTCAAGATTCAGCTGCCCTTGTTCTTGGCTTCCTCACACTTAACTGTTTGCAGGCAGTCTTGGGGGTTACTCGTCTCTTTCCTGAAATAGGTGGAGGATTTTTAGAAGCCATCCTTACAAGTTATTCTGTTACATCAGCTGTGTTTCAAGCAAGAGTATGTGAAGGTTGACACCACATTGCATACATTCCCTGTGGGAGAGAAGACACACGGAAGCCAGTTAGCTGACCAGCTCACACTGGCCTTGCCCCAGTCTGTCTATTAAGTCAGATTGGCTAGCTCATTCCCAGCCGGAAGCCCTCTTATTTCTCATCCCCGACACCCCCCACCTCACCGTCTTAACCTTAGCATCCCTTTGAAGCCCAGCATCTGTTCTCAGTAACACATGTGATCTGCTGTGTGCTTTTGCCTACAGTGAGCTCATCCCTGCCTCACTGGTGAGAACGGCTTCTCTGGCATATGTACACGGCAGAGGGCTGGAGCACTCACAGTGACTGTTCATACACAGATGTCTTCCTTTTGGTTTCACCGTATGGAGCACTCGGAGAATAGTAAGGTCTTCCTAATCCCTCATGTGACTCTGAGGGAAGCTCTGAGATGATGCCGGGAGAATGAGCTCCCAAAGCAGAGGTCAGGTCTCTTTAAAAGGGGCACAGCATTGAGTGGCAAGAGGAGAAGGCCATGCACTCTTGCTCCGCACGGGTCTGTCTTCAGCTGTCTGGGAGTGTGGGTGTTTTCCTCACTGCTGTGACCAAGTATCTTCCAGAAACAGCTTAAAAGAGGGAAAGTCCATCGAGATGGGGAAGGCAGGGTGGAGCCCCTCTGTGGTGGTGGAAGCATGAAGTAATGGCTTGTTCACATGGTGGCAGATACTACACAGGTAACAGGAATGAGCATCACCTTCAGAAGTTTGCCCCTAGTGAACTACTCCCACCAGCCAGGCCCTGCTTCTTAATGCTACAAACTGGGGACTGGACTTTCAAACCACTTCCTTGGGGGACACTACAGACTTAAATGCTACAGATGAGTATGCCAAGGAGTGATGGGCGCAGTGACAGCTAGGGAGAGACATGGATTTGTAACATCAAAGGTATCCAGGTAACCTATACTTTATTGTACAACCTCTTTGTTGTTGTTGAGACAGTTTCACTATGTAGCCCTGGCTGGCCTGGTACCATATCGGTAGCCCAGTGTAGACCATGAACTGAAGGCAATCGATCCTCCTGCCTCAGCCTCCTGAATGCTGAGATCACAGGCATGCACCACAACACCTGCCTCACCCTATTGTACAACCTTGATATGATTGTGCATTCATGGCTCAGAATTAATTTAATTCTCTTCAGTTATCTCTGTACTTCTATCCTCAGCACAGCTGGAAACCCATTATGCTAAGCCACCCTTCATCATTTGGGATACCACCTACCTTGGTGAATCAACCATCACAAATTGCTAGCACATAGCTCTCGAGCATAATCCCACAGAATATATCTTCCTAAGTCATTGTATTGTGACTTTACAATGTCTTAAGATTCAAAATGGTTAAACATCTTGCTAAAATACTCGGTTCTTAGATTTGTTTCAGTGAATCTTTAGGAAATATCTGCCAGGGTTAGACCCTGAGACAGGCACTTCTCCTAAAGAAGACAAGCACACTGCCTGCCATGCCAAGTCTGTGGTTTGGGGGATGGAACCTTAAGAGGTGTGATTGTATGGGACACATATATAGGAGGAACTGCTAAGATTCAAGTCACTCCAAAGCACCCCCAAGGCTTGACCTTCACGGTATATAAAGCTTTTATTCTAGAAGACTTTAATGTCTTATTGTTCTGATAAACAAGACCCTGGGATACAAATGAGGTCTTCTGTGTTTCTTTTCCTGGCTCTATTCCTTTCTCTCACTTTCTCAGTGTCGTTCACCACAGTAGATTTGGGATGTAAAAGCACAAATCAGTGTTTTTACACTTTAACTCTGTGTGTGTGTGTGTGTCCATCAAAATATGTAATGTAGCTGGAAGCTTTCCTGTGTCCTGCCCGGTCTCACGGTGGTCCCAAGTAAACACACAAAGGCTTATATTAATTACAAATTATATGGCCTATGGCTCAGGCTTCTTGCTAACTAGCTCTTTCATCTTAAATTAACCCATTTCTATTAATCTATATGCTGCCATGTAGATTGCATTCCCAGTCTGCTGGCATCTTGTCGCTCCTTTGGGTGGCAGGCTGGCATTTCCCCTGATTCCACCCTTCTTCTTCTCCATCTTCAGTTTGAATGTACCACCTAACCTTATTCTGCCTTACCATTGGCCAAACAGCTTTATTTATCAACCAATGAGAGCAACACATATTCACAGAGTACAGAAAGACATCCTACAGGAATGTTATATCATTGGAGGTTTCCCTTTACATTATTTGTGTGCCATAATGTGCATGTGGTGTGAGAGAACAGCTTGCAGGGGTGTGATGTGTAAATCTAATTAACCTTATCAATAAAAACCAAGAGTCAGATATCGGGGTAAAAACCTGAAAGATCACAGAAGCAGGGGAGCAGCCACAGTCGCTTCCTACCTCTTACGTTCCTCCAACCAAAAGGGCCGACTGAGATTCTGTCTCTGCTCCACCTTATCACTTCCTGTCTCCTCTCTGTACAGACCTCCAGACCTCCATAGTTAACTAGTGGCTAGCTCCGCCCTCTGACTTCAAGCAAGCTTTATTTGTCAGAACACAAACAAAATATCACACCATGGAGGCGAGTCTTCCCCACCACGGCGTTGGTCCTGGGGATCCAACTCAGGCCACTAAGCTTGGCAGCGAATGCTTTTACCTGCTGAGCCACCTTGCCAGCCTTTTATTTTGAATTTATTTAAATGCTCCTTAAATACACCTTATATACTCCTACAACTCGCTCCTTTCACTCAACACTACATTTCCAGTGCTTGTCAGATTTGTTATGTACAGACCCACACACTCATCTTAACGGATGTTTATTACACGTCCATTGTACCATATTCACCACTGGATGTAATCACTGCTGCTTAGTGCTCATGTGTGCAACAGCTGTGTCATGTTCAAATTCAGCATCTCACAGCACCCTTTCCTATCCTCTGGCTCTTACATTCTTTTGCTCCCCCCACCCCCTTTCTATGATGACCCCCGAGCGTTAGGGCAGGGGTTGATGTCAATGTCCCATCTATGGCTGAGTTGCTTATTCTCAACACTCAGAACAGTGATACATGTCTGCATTAACCACTGCCCACTGCAGGAGGAAGAAACAGATTGGGAACAGCATGGATCTGAGGCATAGGAAGGGAAATGTGTGTGTGTGTGTGTGTGTGTGTGTGTGTGTGTGTGTGTGTGTGTGTGAGCTGTGGTATACAGGTGGAGGTCAGATGACAACTTTTGGGATTCAGTTCTCTTCTTTTACAATGCAGGTCCTGGGGATCAAACACAGGTTGTCAAGCTTGGTGGCTTTACCTACTGAGCCATCTTGCTCACTCCACAGCATCCCATTTAAAAGACTGGTCTACTCACTGCTGTCATAACCAAAGCTACTCATTAAATTAACAAGCAAACTGATCTTACAGATGAGCTGTCCCATTGATCTTAAACACCAAATGCAGATAGGATGGAGGGGAGTTTTGTTAACCATCTGAGGGCTTCCTGCTTTGGCTTAGCCTGGAATAGAAAATACACACAGCACACCCCTGAAAAGTGGTGGGATTCACGCTCTCATTTCTCTAGATCATGAACTCATTTCTGGGACCGCTTCAGAGACACTGAGGGAACTGATTCATGTGTTTAGCTTAAGTGAGTCCTGGCTTAGCTTGTGTCTGAAGGCTGCTTCTCAGCCTGCCCGTAGAGCAGTAATTAGTGATTTCACGTGCGTGTATAATATGTTCATGTGTGTGCAAGTGCACATATCCACATGTGTGCACACAGGCATGTGGAGGTCAGAAGTCAACCTCAGGTGTTGTTCATCAGGTGCTGTCCACTATGTTTTTTGGAGGCAGGGTCTCTTCCTGGCCTGGGGCTTGCCATTTTGGCTAGGCTGGCTGGCCAGCGAACTCCTGTCTCTGCTCTCCCACTGCTGGAATTAAAAGCATGCACTACCATGCCTGGTTTTTGTTCGTTTGTTTTTCATGTGGGTTTTGAGGACTATACCCAGGTCCTCACGCTTGTGCAGCAGGCCCTGTACCCCCCGATCCACCTGCCCAGCACCTATTCCACATTTACTGAATGCCCAGTGTGAAGTGTTTTTAGTTGCTCGAAGTATGTAACGGCAAGGAGGAAATCTTCAGTTCTCAGCAGATGACAAGAGCTGGAGGGGGCGGTGCACTGAGAGACGCATCAGCCCGTGAAACGTTGTGAGGCAGCATCCATTCCGGGCAGGAAAGGATGAGAAAGAGATGGGGTAGCCCTGTGTGGGAAGGGGTGCACTAGCTTCACTTCTCCTTGCTCTCTTAGACCAGGCAAGAAGCAAATTAGTGGAGGGAAAGAATGTTTTGTCTACCACAGACGGGAAAGCATGGTTGGGGGACTAGCTCCTGTCTGTAGAGGTTGCCTGTTCACCTCCTGGTGAATCAGAGAGCAGATAATGGGAATGTCTCCTCTCTCTGTCTCTGTCTCTGTCTCTCTTTCTCTCTCATTCCCTCCCTCTCTCCCTCTCTCTGAGTCTCCCTCTCACTGTCTCTCCCCACTCTCTCTTCATTCTGGAACCCCATGGAGCTGTGTATATTAAGGCAGGTACCCTCACAGATACACCCACAGGAATGACCCACGATCCAGGACCTAGGCCTTGTCTTTTCTTTCTTGTTTTCTTTTTTGTTTTTGTTTTGAGACAGAGTCTTACAAAGTAACTGTCTTAGTTTGGGTTTTTATTTCTGTGAAGAGACATCATGATCATGGCAACTCTTATAAAAAAAAAAACCATTTAATTGGGGCTGCTCGCATACAGTTCAGAGGTTCAGTCCATGATCATCATGGTGGGTAGCATGGCAGCATGCAGGCAGATGTGGTGCTGGAGCTGAGAGTGCTACATCTTGCAGGCAATAGGAAGTATACTGACTGTCGCACTGAGGGAAACTTGAGCAAAAGAGACCTCAAAGCCTACCCCCACAGTGACGCATTTCATTCAACAAGGCCACACCTCCTAATAGTGCCACTCCCTTTGGGGACCATTTTCTTTCAAACCACCACAGTAACCCCAGCTATTCCTAAATTCACTATGCGTAGCCAAGACTTGTTGCAAAATCTCTGTTTAACTATGCAAAGATGTTTTCATTTGTTTAACTATGTAAAGATGTGTTGCTGTTTTATCTTGCCTGCCTAAGGCACCTGACTGGTCTAATAAAAAGCCGAATGGCTAATATTGAGGGAGGAGGTATAGGCAGGACTTATGGGCAGGCAGAGTAAGTAGGAGGAGGAATTTAGGCTCTGGGAGAAAGAAAAGGAGACAACAGGGAGACAACAGGGGCCAGACAGACAGACATGGAGGAAGCAGGACATACAGAATAAAAGAAAGGTTAAAAAGTCCTGAGGCAAAATGCAGATGAAGAGAAACGGGCTTAAATTAAGTTAAACGAGCTTGTGGGACAAGCGTAAGCTAAGGCCAACCATTCATAACAAGTCTCCGTGTCTTTGGGAGCCTACTACAAAGACTAGCTTCGAATTTACGCCAATCCTTCTGCCTCAGACTCTGCAGTGCTTGAGATTATAGGCATGTGCTACCATGCCTGACTCCTTGAATGTTTCTTAATCAAATCAGTTATCAATGAAGATAACTATGTAAAGCAGGCAGGGGCACTTCAGTTGGTGGGACAGACACATTCAAAGGAGCTTATTATTGTGGGAGACATAAAAACCCTCCTCTATCACTACTACAAAATTCTCATTGTCCATCAGCACCTGTGGTATGAATGGGATTCCTTCCCATACAGTAAACATGTGGCTTCCATACATGGTCAGGGTCCATTGGTGTGTGAGAACAATTCAGCACATCATGCCCTGCTTTAACAAATGAAAGAGGACATGGAGCACCTTGTCCATTGTGGAAGAAAGATGAGTCTGATCCTCTTGTTGGTTCTGAGTTATGATATAAAATTGTCTCTTGCTTTACAGACCATGGTCAAAGAAGTGAGAGACTCAGTATTATTATATCTATTGGACTGATCACAGTAGTAACTGTGACAATCTTTTTGCTCTTTTCAATTGGGTGGAGACACCAACTGGTAACCTTTTCTTTGCTCTTTTCAAGTCTTTGTTTCCAAGCTCTAAATACTATTTCTGCATCTCTCCCAAGCACTTGCCCACATGCTCATGCATGCACATAACACTTGTACACATCAGATTATGAACGTGACCATTGATGAGGGTGGATCTCTTGTGACCCAATCAGTCCCCCAAAGGCCCACTGTGGTGGTTTGAATGAAAATGACCCACAGGCGCATAGAGAATGGAACAATTTGGAGATGTGGCCTTGTTGGAGGAAGTGTGGCCTTGATGGAGGAAGTGTGTCACTAGGGGTGGGCTTTGCGGTTTCAAATGCTTAGGATCACTCTCCCTGCTGTCTGTAGATCCAGATGTAGAACTCTCAGCTCCTTCTCTAACACCGTGCTTGCCTGCATGCTGCCATGCTTCCCACCGTGAAGATAATGGACTAAACATCAGCCAGTCCTAATGAAATGTTTTCTTTTTTAAGAGTTGCTGTGGTTATGGTGTCTCTTCACAGCAATAGAAACCCTAGCTAAGACAGCCACCTGTGAACATTGCTACATTGCAGACCAGGTCTTCAACACAAGAACCGTTGGGGTACAATGCATATTAAAACCATAATAATGCACACATGTATTTTAAAGATTTGCTTAATTTTTTTTTGTTTTGCCTACATGTATGTCTGTGCACCATATGCATGCAGTGCCTGAAGAGGCCAGTAGAGGGCATGAATCCCCTGGAACCAGAGTTACAGGCAGTTATGAGCTGCCATGAACTAAACCCGGGTCATGGAGTTGTCAGTACCCTTAACTGCTGAGCCATCCCTCAAGCCACATGACAAATAGGTTTCAAGGTTAGAATATAGCCCAAGCACTCACTACCTTGGTCATGCTCCATTTGGTTGGTGTTTAGAGAAATTTTGCCTTTGAAAGTTCTCTTTTTCCTGTCCTAATTAAAGCTAAGGCTGTGAAGATGGTTTATTACAGCATTTGGTGCTTCAGTAAACAAATATGTTCTAAAAATGTAAATTGCTGTGTGGAACTAAAACATATGCCCCAAATTCACATTAATGATATGCAAGTTAATAAAGACTTTGGTAAGCAAATAAACTCTTGGGAATTGATAGTTATCTGGATGCTAAAAATATAATATCTATTATAAATAAATACCTGGCTCAACATGATCACAAACAAATTAATCATGGATTTGGATATAAATATTATACTGGGAAAGCTTAAGCACAATGTGCTCTCGTTTTTTCTTCCTTCCTTCCTTCTTTTCCTCTTTCCTTCTACCCTCCCCACACCCTTATTTTTGGTTTTTTGAGAGAAGGTTTCTTTGTGGCCTTAGGCACACCACACATCTTTCTCTTTTTCTAATAGGGTCTCAGCTATTCCAGGATGGCCTTGAACTTGTTATGTAGTTGAGGAGAACCTTGAACTAGATCTTCCTGCTTCCATCTCCCAAGTGATGGTATTGTACACATGTATCACAATGCTCAGTTTATGTGGTGCTAGAGATTGAACCCAGGACTTTGTGCATATGGGGCAAGTATTCGACCAACTCAGCTACAGCCCCAGTCCTCAATGTACACTTAAACAAGTCCATTTACTCCTGTAGTGTTGGGCATCTATCTATTTTTGTTGTCGTTGTTGTTTTGTTTTATTTTTCAAGACAGGATTTCTTTGTGTAATAGTCCTGGCTGTCCTGAAACTCACTCTGCAGACCAGGCTGGCCTTGCACTCACAGAGATCTGCCTGCCTTTGCCTTCTGAGTGTTGGGATTAAAGGTATGTTCCACCACAGCCCAGCAGGGCACCTATTTTCTAATAAAACACACTCATGACTGGTGGAATATACTTCATGTACCTTTACATGCATCCAGCTGATGTTATTAATACAGTCAGTCACACTTGGGATGACTTGAAAATGGAGAACTCTTTGTAGTGCTGGTGTGTGAAGCTGGCTTGTCCATGCCAGGCAAGTGTGAGCCACACTCTCACACCTTGGAGAACTCTTCAGTCAAGACAATTGTGAGTTCACACCTTGGAAGATTGCCCTCTTCAGAAACAAGTCATATCCCATTCAGGTGATGTTTACAAAATATCATATGTCAGCATTTCAGAAGATGGACCATGAAAGGACTTGAAACGTGTCACTGGATGAAGCATGACACTCTGTGATGACCTCTGAGACTCCACCCTGGAGCTGCTTGGTATTGACAGACAGCAAGCTTGTTGGCCTTTGGGGATTCTGTCCCTCAAAGTAATCCATCCTTTCTAAGCCATTCTCTCTTGGGCCTGGTCTCAGTCACAAGCCTCAGGAAAGTTAACAATAATAGGCAGAGAAGAGGGCATGGGCTGCCATGGAGAAGGGATTCTCTCATCTCCCCTTCTCTTGCTCTGTTGAGATCCAGAGTTGGGCTCAGTTCTGACCTGTTAGCTTTGGCCTCTTGGCAAGAGTCTTCCAATGAGGCAAGTAGAGGCTGTCACCTGTGATGCCTCTGCCATGTTCTCGGGCCATGTGCCCTTCCTGGTTACAAGGTTGCCCTGATGGCTTCCGGCCCGAGATCTTGTGCCTGTGCATCTGCCTGGCGAGGCTGCTGCTGTGCTCTCCAGTTCAAGTTCCTTTCTGATGAATTCTACTTCTTGGGACTCATTTCATAACTCCAAATTAATCTACAACCTCTAGAGGGAAGGTGGGGCGAGGCTCATGTCTTTGTCCAGGCTACCTGGTTCCTTTACATGGTCCCCATCTCTGTGTCTCCTGCCCTCATAATGGCTGTCAACTTGATGGAGTTCTTCAACATCACACCCAAGATGCTCTGAAGCCCCTGCTCCCCTCCTAGTCAGGAGCTCACTATTTCCATTGGAACTTTTGTGTTAGCTATTTGTGTCCAAGAACCAGTACAGTAAAGTCACTAAGAGCCTACAGTGTACCATGAGGCTGCTGGGGCTTCTGTGTTGCTTGTTGCCATTTGGTGACCTTGACAATGGACTTACTCCCTTTATGCCTCATTTTGTCATCTGTAAAAATGGGTTTGATAATTATACCTCCAGGGCTGTTATGAGGATTTACAAAGTGAGTTTTGTGAAGTGATGGGGATTAGTACCTTAAGCTCTATGTAAAGATCTGATCATTGTCTATGTTTTCTGGGGTCATGGTTAACATTGGCTGTCAGCTTGTCAGGATCTAGAATCACCTAGGACATGTCTATGAAGAAGTTTCTGTGTGGGGTTAATTGAGGTGGAAAGATACACCCTAACTGTGGTCAATTCCTTTCCATGGGCTTAAGTCCTATACTTAAAAAGGAGAAGGTGGGCTGAGTACTTACCATTCATCTCTCTTAGCTTCCTGACTGTGGGTGCCATGTGACCAGCCAGTTCCCTCTCCTGCCATCATGCTTTTCCTGCCATGATGGTCTGCACCCTCAAAGTGTGAATCAAAACAACCTTTCTTCTGTTTTTTAATATTTACATTTTTTCATTTTATATCCCAATCCCTGTTCCCCTTCCCTCCCCTTCTCCCACTCCCCCCCCATAATCCCCATCCCAACCTATCCCCTCCTCATAGCGGGTAAGACCTCCCTTGGGTAGTCAACACAGGCTGGCATACCACATTGGGGCAGGGCCAAGGCCCTCCCCCCTGCATCAGGGCTGAGTAAGGTATTGCACCATAGGGAATGGGCTCTAAAAAGCCAGTTCCTGTACCTGGGATAAGCCCTGGTCTCATTGCCAGGGGACCCACAAACACATCAAGCCACACAACTGTCACCCTCATTCAGAGGGCCTAGTGTGGTCCAATGCAGGCTCCCCATCTGTCAGTCCAGAGTCTGTGAGCTCCCACTAGCTTGGATCAGCTATCTCTGTGGTTTTCCACATCATGATCCTGAGCCCCATTGTTCCTATAATCCCTCCTCCTCTCTTCAGCTGAACTCCGGGAGCTTGGCCCAGCACTTGGCTGAGGGTCTCTGCATCTGCTTCCATCAGCCACTGGGTGTAGGTTCTATGATGACAATTAGAGTAGACACCAAACAACCTTCCTTTCTCAAGTTGCTTCTTCAGCTATTTTGTCACAGCAAGGAGGAACAGTAGCTGGCATACCCTGGGGGCTTGTAATAGAGTATTATGGACTGGGAGGTCTAAGAAGCAGGGAGTTATTTCCTCGTAGTTTGGAGGCTGAAGTCCAAGCTCAAGGTGCTAGCATGGTTGGCTCCTGTGGAGGCGCCGCTTCTTGGCCTACAGATGGCCATCTACTTATGGCCCTCTATGTATGTCTGCACCCTTACCTCTGCTTCATATAGAGATAACAATCAGACTGGATTAAAGCTTACCTATCTGATCTCATTTAAAACGAATTATTTCTTTAACAGCTCTCTTTTATACTTTGGGTTTTGTTTTTATTTTGTTCTTTATTATTTTTTTCTTTTTTGGCAGGATCTTACTGTCACCCAGGCTGGCCTTGAACTCGAGAGCCTCCTGCCTCAGCATCCCCAGTACTAAGATTACAGCCATGAGCCATCATGTCCAGCTGCTCTGCCTCCTTCTTGCCACCCTCTTTCCTTTGCTCCCTCTTTTCATCCCTCCCTCATCCATCTCTTTCTATTTTCTCCTTCCCCTCTCCCTCCCTCCCCCCTTCCCTTCTTCTGTATCTCTCCCTTTATTCATTCTCTTTGGAAGCTGAGGAAGGAACACAGGACCTTGTGCTTGCTGAGTTATATCACGAGGTGCTGAGGATGAGACCATCAACATGTCGGTTTGTGATGGGGGCATAGTTCTACTCACAACAATAACTGAACAAATAATTTGCATCTGGACCCGTCAAGCTCCTGAAGCCACTGTTATTGGGTTCCTGTCTGTCCCCAGTTTCACTTTAAATCCTTCCACTCACTGTGACAGCATTAGGAGGGAAGACATTTGGGGGGGTCATTGGGATTAGATGACTTTAGAAGAGTTCTGAGAGTATGTGCCCCTCTCTACTCCCTAAAGTGTGAGAAATACTGAGAAGAGGACTGTGCACCACAGAAAGGCTTCTGCCAGAGCCCCTCTGTGCTGCTATTTGCTCCCCAATTGTAAGCCTCCAAGATTGTGTGTGTGTGTGTGTGTGTGTGTGTGTGTGTGTGTGTGTGTTGTATGCAGGTGCACATGTGGGCATGTGCATATATGGAGCCCAAAGGTCAACCACAGGCATCATTCTTTGGGTGTCCAGTGCTGTAGAATAATCCTTCTGTACACTGTGAAAATGTGTTGCTCTTCTTGTTAATAAAAAGTCGATTGGCCGATAACTAGGCCAGGTTTTCAGGGAAGAAGAAGGGTGAAGTCTGAGGAGTCATGGGCCAGATGTGGAACATGGGAAGTTCATAGACAAGGTAAATGAGCTTCAGAGCAGCACATAGACTAATAGAAATGGGTTGACTTAAGGTACTGGCATAAAAACTAACATGTGGACCAATGGAACCAAACTGAAGACCCTGACATTAATCCACACACCTATGAACATATGATTTTCGACAAAGAAGCCAAAACTGTACAATGGAAAAAAGAAAGCATCTTCAACAAATGGTGCTGGCATAACTAGATGTCAACATGTAGAAGGCTGCAAATAGATCCATATCTGTCACCTTGCACAAAACTTAAGTCCAAGGGGATCAAAGACCTCAACATATATCCAGTTACTCTGAACCTGATAGAAGAGAAAGTAGGAAGTAGTCTTGAACGCATTGGCACCAGAGATCACTTTCTAAATATAACACCAGCAGCACAGACACTGAGAGAAACAATTAATAAAAGGGACCTCTTGAAACTGAGAAGCTTTTGTAGGGCAAAGGACATGGTCAATAAGAAAAAACGACAGCCTACAGAATGGGAAAAGATCTTCACCAACCTCACATTTGACAGAGGGCTGATATCCAGAATATATAAAGAACTCAAGAAATTAGACATTGAAATACCCAACAGTCCAATTAAAAAATGGGATATAGAGCTAAACAGAGAATTCTCAACAGAAGAAGCTCAAATGGCTGAAAGACATTTAAGGAATTGTTCAACATCCTTAATCATCAGGGAAATGCAAATCAAAACAACTCTGAGATACCATCTTATACCCATCAGAATGGCTAAGATCAAAAACACTGAGGACAGCTTATGTTGGAGAGGATGTGGAGCAAGGGGAACACTCCTCCACCGTTGGTGGGAATGCAAACTTGTACAGCCACTTTGGAAATCAATATGGTGCTTTCTTAAAAAATTGGGAATCAACCTCCCTCAAGACCCAGCTATACCACTCTTGGGCATATACTCAAGGAATGCTCAATCATACCACAAAGACACATGCTCAACTATGTTCATAGCAGCATTATTTGTAATAGCCAGAACCTGGAAACAACCTAGATGCCCTTCAACTGAAGAATGAATAAATAAAATGTGGTACATATACACAATGGCGTGCTACTCAGCAGAGAAAACCAATGACATCATGAGGTTTGCAGGCAAATGGATGGAACTAGGAAATATCATTCTGAGTGAGGTAACCCAGACTCAGAAAGACAAACATGATATGTACTCACTCATAAGTGGATACTAGATGTAAAGCAAAGGATAACCAGACTGCTACTCACAACTCCAGGGAGGCTACCTAGAAAACAGGACCCTAAGAAAGACACAAGGATTGCCTAGCAACAGAGAAATAGATGAGATCTACATGAGTAAACTGAAGGTGAGGGTGGTAATGGAGGGCAAGGGTCAGGGGAAAGAAAGCTTAGGGGAGCGGGAGGTCCCCGCTGGATCAGGAACAGAGTGGGAGAACAAGGAAAGAGATACCATGATAAATGAAGACCCCATGGGAATAGGAAGAAGCAGAGTGCTAGAGAGGTCCCCAGAAATCCACAAAGATACCTCCACTATAGACTAGTGGCAATGGTCGAGAGAGTGCCTGAGCTGGCCTACTCTGGTGACCTGATGGCCAAACACCTTAACTGTCATGATAGAACTCTCATCCAGTGACTGATGGAAGCAGATGCAGAGATCCAAGGCCAAGTCCCAAGTGGAGCTCCAGGAGTCCAGTCGGCGAGAGAGAGGAGGGATTATCTGAGCAAGAGATATCAAGACCATGATTGGAAAAAGCACAGGGACAAATAGCCAAACTAGGGGAAACACATGAACTGTGAACCAATAGCTGAGGAGCCCCCATGGAAATGGACAAGGCCCTCTGGATAAGTGAGACAGTTGATGAGTCTGAACTGTTTAGGAGGCCCCCAGGCAGTGGGACCAGGACCTGTCCTTGGTGCATGAGCTGGCTTTTTGGAACCTAGGGCCTATGCTGAGACACTTTGCTCAGCCTTGGTGCAGGGAGGAGGGGACTGGACCTGGCTCAACTGAATCTACCAGGCTGGGCTGACTCCCCAGAGGAGACCTTGCCTTGGAGGAGGTGGGAATGGGGAGTGGATTGGGGGGAAGGCTGGGGGGTGGGAGGAGGGAGGACAGGGGAATCCGTGGCTGATATGTAAAATTAAGTTAATTATAAAATAAAAATATTTATAAAAAAAGAAACAAGATATCCCCACTCATATCTCTTCAGATTAAAGTCTCCAAACTTTTATATCTTAAATATATGTCTATGAACAATGAAAAATGTTTAAAAAAAAAAGAAAGAAATGGGTTGATTTAAGTTGTAAGAGCTGGCTGGAGACAAGTCTAAGCTATCGACGGAATATTTATAATTAATAATAAGTCTCTGTGTGGTTATTTGGGAGCGATAGCTGGGACACAGAGAAGCTCTGCCAACAGTCCAGCTTTTTTTTTGAGTCAAGGTGTCTTACTGGCCTAGAACTTGCCACTTCCCCAGTGCTGGGATTACAAGCGCATTCCGTCATGCCTGGCTGTTGTCCATGAGTTCTTGGAATTGAACTTAGGTCAACTTAGCTGTCTTCCCAGCCCCCTGTTACTTTTTTTTTTACTGTAGCCAGAACTAGCTAAAGCAGCCTATCAATTGACTCTCCACTGGCTGGACCCCCAAATGCTGTCTAAATGATCCTCATCTCCAGTATTGGGCTGGAATTCTCCCTAGCCCGGCCGGAAGCCCAGTGTGCATCCTTCCACTTTTTGGGGGCCCTGTATGATCTGGCACTGCAAGGAGCATCAGCCTCTGGTCTCTTGAGGTCCTGTGTAGTGGTGCCAATGTCACAAACCCCGAAGGGACAAGACAGAGAAGACAGCCTAGCACAGCACTGCTGGTTAGTGGCTAGAAAGAGAGGAACGTCCCAGTCACTAGAGAGACTTGCAGTGACCTGTTCCCATGGGTGGATACTGGGATCTCTTGATAGGCCCTGACAAACACTTTAATCCTTCCAATATCTTTGTCCATAGCAATTCTGCACATAGCAATTCTGAAGTCTGCGAGCATAACCACAGACTTGACTGTGTCCTCCTCTGCTAATCATAGCCAAGTCTTGTCTTCCAAGCAGATGTGAGGTCAGTGCTTGCAGAATGGTCACCCTCAATTATATTGTGCACAAAAAGTTTATGGTTTCAGTGTACCAAGGTGCTGAATGGGATGTCAGCCACTGTCTGATGTGTGTTATCTTCTCCTCTCTCTTCAGTACATCTTGCCCAGTGGTACAGTTTTCTTTTAAATCTTGCATCTCTGTAGGACCCAGTTTCCACAGTAGTTGTTACAGAGGCAAATCTAATCACTAATCAATGCCTATTTATTGAGCACACATTACATCAGGCAACGCTACCCACTTGTGTTACTTTCTGGATATTCAAGAGCTCTTATGAGAAGGCTGCTATTGTCCTCATATGACCACAGCAGCAGGGTGGTTGGTGTGGGAGGGTGTGTGTGTGGTGGGGGTGGTGACGGCTGTCAGCATCAGCAGAGCCAGCACTGGACAGAACAGAGTTCAACCCAAGACCGAGTTCCCAGCTCAGGCTCCGGCCTGTATAGTCTCAGTCTTCCAAATGGCCGGGACATTATTTAACCCCCACACAGCCACTACCTGTCCTTTTGGTTTATATTTGATGGTGCTGAGGTTGAAGCCAGGGCCTCACAGGTGCCAGGCAAGTGCCCTGCCCCAGAGCCACTTCCCAGTTCCTTCCTGTCCTTTGTCATCGGCTTGTTCCTATGTAATCTGAACGAAAGTGGGCCGTTCCCAGGTGCATCTGCGCGTCCAAATGTCAGAGGCTGGGCAGGGCGAAAACAAAGCCACAATTATTGCATCCAGAAGCAAGCGTTGAGACAGTGGCCTCCAAGCATCCGGGACAAAGGGATTGGTTTATATTTAAAACAAGACTGAACCGAGTCTAATTTAACTTAAAAGCAAAAAAAAACACAAAAATAAAATCGAATACCAATTTTAAAAGCTTCAGGTAAGTGGTGGGGATTTTTACCAAAAGATTTGGAAAGAAAAGCTGGGAGTGAGCACTCGCCAGCCCCCAGCTGTGGTAATGACAGGCCTGGTTCTTCACAGAAACACTTCCACGTCCCCTGCTCCAAATGCATGCTGCCCTGACTGATGCCATGCTGCTGCTTTCGTGGCTCACTGGGGAATGCTGCTTCCCTGCTCCAGCTAGTCCTCCATTTCTCATCCAGAGGCAGCCCTCCCCCAGCCTTAATTACCACCATTAGGCCGGCATTCAGCTACACAGTGGGAAGTGAAGTTTGTAGCAGGCAAGGGATTTATGGCTTGTAAGTGGCAAGGAAGCCTGACAAGGCCATGAAGCCAATGGTGCATTTTTGTGGTTTCCTAGCAGCTTACAAAATGAAGGTGCATGCGCATGTGTGGAGGTGCATATACGGGGCCGGGGTAAGTGGGCATGTGTATGGAGGCCAGAGAATAACCTTGGGGGCCGGTCCTCAGGAGCCAGCCATCTTGTTTTTTGAGACAGGGTCTCTCTTACTGCTTGCCAGTTGGGCTCTGTTGGCAGGACAGGGACCCGCTAGGGACTGCCTGTCTCCACCTTCCCATTGTTGGTTTAGAAGCACACACCATAGTATCCAGCTTCCTTCCTTCCTTCCTTCCTTCCTTCCTTCCTTCCTTCCTTTCTTTCTTCCTTTCTTTCTTTCTCTCTTTTTTGTTTTTTCTTTTGTTTTTTTGAGGCAGGGTTTCTCTGTGTAGTTTCGGTGCTTGTCCTGGATCTTGCTCTGTAGACCATGTTGGCCTCGAACTCACAGAGATCCACCTGGCTCTGCCTCCCGAGTGCTGGGATTAAAGGTGTACGCCACCACCATCCGGCTGTATCCAGCTTTCTTATGTGGGTTTTGGGATCTAACTCAAGTCCTTGTGTGGCAAGCACTTAACCAGATAGACCCCATCTTTCAGCTCTTAAACTCCTTAGTGTAACAATAGGCAGTGTGGTGGTGGTTTGGACACTTTTGCATTAAAATCCAGTTAGTTAATAATAGTGAAAAATGGGAATATTTTGCAGATAGCCAAAATAGCTATCTAGTATTACCTAATGCCTGCTCAATAGGAGAGAATTCATGCCCAGTACTGTAAACTTCGTCAACTATCCATGGCTAGAGAGGTCGTAGACCCTAGAGGAGAGCCTACTACTGCCACTTCCCCAATCCAGTATATTTACTAACCTCATTCTAAATGCTTACCCTTATACCTACGGGTCAGTGTCGCTCTCACCCCTCATCAAAGAAGCTTCTTTTTGCAGCAGTCAGGAACCATTCTAGAAAGCCACAACTGTTCAAACTGCAGAGAACAACTGACCGTGGGTGCCCAGCCCCAGCTGATACATCTACATCGCAACCCCTTCGCCTACGGTTGAGGGAACGTCATAGAAGTGGGGATGGAAGACTGTCGGGCTGGAGAACGGGCTGTTGGCACTGCACAGGTGCTTCCCACACCAGAGACAGAGGAGCAGGGAATCTGCTGTGAGGGAGTACCTCCTCTATGCGATGGAGAAGCTACAGCCATGAACTCTCAACAACAGTCGCATAAATAAGGCTGCACAATGGTAACAGCAGTGAACAGGCCAGGCAGGATGGGAGAACTGTCACAAGGCCCACACCCAGATGAAGAGCCTCAGGCACTTAGTAAGGGCTGCACAGTGAGGAAGAGTCAGTCTTCTCTAGCCGTGAGCCTGACAAGTTATCTAGTCCCAAGTGGTCAGCCCTAAACACGTAGACATAGGACAACACTAAATAGACTCTGCAGACTGAATTTGCATCCATCCATCCATCATTCCATCCATCCATCCATCCATCATTCCATCCATCCATCATTCCATCCTCCCACCCACACACCCACCCACCTACCCATCCATCTATGTAACAATAACAAAGAAAAGGTAAGGGATTTGAAAGAAAGTGGAAGGAGCTGGAGGGGGAGAAGAAGAGTGGACATGATGTGAATATAGTACTCGGGTATGAAATTTCCCCCCAAATTTAAATTATAAGAAGAAAACACAGAGAAAAAGAAGAAAAAGAAAAAACAAAAAAGATTAAAAAAAATAGAAACTTGGAGCCTGGTATTGAATCAGAAGTAATGTCACACATTTTTTTCATTTTGAGGGGCAGTGCTACACAGATCATGCTAGGCAAGCACTCTCACTGAGTACTGCCCCAGTCCTGAGGACACTTAGGAGTGGCTCTCATGTGTCAGGTGACCCACTCAGTGCTGGAGATACCACGGTGAACAACATCAGAGCCTCTGATCACCTGGGATGTGGGAGGCCAGCTCCCACCTTTTAAAGGGGTCCTATGAGGAGGAGAGAGGGATAAGAAACTTTTACACAGAAAGATAGGGAGGAGACAGACAGAAACACAGGACAGCCTTGGTAGGACCTGGATCAAAATCCATCAGCCCCTTCTGTCTCTTCAAAAGGACTTTTTATAACAATGCCAAGGGGCGGGGCAAAAGACCTCCCCTTGCTAGATCAAAACACACCACACAGACAAGTGCAGACCCTTCCAAACACCTAGTAACCATGCCCATGGTTCAATCCACCTTATGCAGCCCTGCTGGGTAAAGCAAGCTCAGATTCTCGGACCCTGAGTAAGTTCTCACTAGGAAACTTCTGTAGGTCTCTACACTGGGATTTACAGATATTCCTTGACAACCACAAGCACAGATGTAGGACTCTCTTGTGGTGCCAGACAAGCTTAGAAACAGATTTGAGCTGGTCAGAGAGGCCATATGACAGTGGGTCTTTGCTGATCTTGAGTTGAGATCTATAAAATAAACAGACCTACCACAGTCCGAGAGCAGACAGATACATCCAGACACAGAGCCAGTGAGGCAGCCTTGGGTAATGGCAATGTGGAGGAGCACAAGGTTTGGAGGAGAGAGGTGACAGGCACTGGAGAGTAAGTCCAGGGCAGAGGAAGCAGGCCACCGGAGGTCACACCATGGCTCTGAGAAATCTCTGAAGCCATGGAGTCAAGACAGCAGCCTACAGTAAATTATTACACATGGGTCTGAAAAATGTCACAAGTTAGCAAAACCTAACTACAGCAGAATCAAACACAGGAATTTGATTAAAAATAAAAACCGGAGGGTTTGGAGGAGGTGGCTCAGGGAGTAAAATACTTGGAACCCCAGCACCTATACCAAAGCTAGGGGCGATGGTAAACATCTGGAACCTCAGCTCTGGTGGGAGGGAGGGAAATAGAGCGATTCTGGGGGCTGCTGGCTAGACAGTTTAGCCAAAACGAGAGCTCCAGGTTCAGTGAGAGACAATAATTGAAAAAAAAAACAAACAAAAAACAAAGCCAAAACCTAGCAAATGTCAGGGCATGCCAGGCACGGTTGTCACTGGGTCACCCACACTCATATCCAGGAGTGTGAAACCTGGATTGACGGCAGTTCATCAGCTGCCACTGCCGCTCTGGGCAGAGAAGGTGCTCAGCCCTGGAGATGGGCCTGGAAGTCGTGCCACCTTTGGTCTTGGGATTGTCCTACCACCCGGAAAACGAGGATGTTACAGCATAAATAAAGTCTATCCCAGCCATTGCCACAGCCCTGTTCTTCCCCAGCTGCAGCGAGCGTCAGCTCTCATGATGTCAGCTCAAGCTCCAGCAGTCACCACACAGAACCCCTTCTGCCTGTCAGTGTTCTCTCTCCGATGGCTCCTCAGTGGGGTGGGGGGTGCCGACAACTCCTGGCTTCCTCAGGCACCAGGCAGGCACTCAGCATCACAGACAAAACCTTTGGACCACTGTGAGGGGTGGTGGGGGACAGCTGGAAGCTGCTCTCTGATCACCCTGGGACTCTAGTGGCAGAGCTGTGAGAGGGAAGGGCGAAGGTCCTGTGGAGCTCAGACACTCTGGGTTGGGGGCAGGGGACCCTCTGGGGAAGCAGAGTGAAGGAGAGGCATGCAGCACCCGCTCTTCCTGCCTGTGTGCCAGCTCTTTGTCACCACAGGACCTTGTGGTACCTTGCTCTCTTGCTCCAGAGGTCGCTGTAATTATGGGCTTTCCTGGAAGGCCATCCTGTCCCTTCACTCCTGAGGATGACACATGGTGTACCTTGCTGTTTGCCCACAAATCCCAGAGCATAGTGTTCGTGTGGGAAAGCACCTGTGCAGCCTGTTCCCCAGACAGACAGCTGGTGATTACAAGCATTTTGTATTCAAAATGTTGTCAAACACACCCTTAAAGTGTCCCACTAATGATGAGAGTCATTAATGTCATGTTGCTAAGGACATGTAAAGAGGAGTCAAACACTGAATAAAGTATAAGAAAGAGGAGGAGGAGGAGGAGGAGGAGGAGGAGGAGGAGGAGGAGGAGGAGGAGGAGGAGGAGAAGGAGAAGAAGGAGAAGAAGAAGAAGAAGAAGAAGAAGAAGAAGAAGAAGAAGAAGAAGAAGAAGAAGAAGAAGAAGAAGAAGAAGAAGGAGAAATCTAGCAGAGGGATCCGGTTGGTAGTCACAAAACCTGACTTTTTATTGAAGTATAACACACATACAGAAAAGCACCCAAAAGTAGACAGCTGGGAAAGTTTTCACAAACTAAACATATCAGGGTGACAGGCAGCTAGATACAGAGACAGAACATTCCAGAAGCCTCTTGTGTCCCCTCTCTGTTGCCCCTTTGAGAGCAGCTACTGTTCCTCCTTGAGTCAGCCTGGGTTGGCCTGCCAGGCCTGTGCTGTGCGAAAATGGAACTGAGGCTTGGACTAGCCTGCTCTCAGTCCCCCCACCAGGCCTGGAAGGTTCTCAGTGAGCTGTGGGTGGAGCTGAGACAGTCCCTTCTGGGGCTGGGCAGGAGTCCACCATGTGAATGACCCTCATCTGCTTCTCCCTTCAATATGGGCAGAAGGGGCCTTCTGCTTCGGGGTTACTATGAACAGTGCCTCCATGGCCACTCTAGCGTGTTTCTTCTGATGATATGTACACATTTCTGTCGAGGATATACT